>NW_027254599.1:0-259018 GCF_044704955.1 Pristiophorus japonicus
GGACAGTGAGATAGCGAGAGAGAGAGAGAGGGAGGGAGAGGGAGGGAGAGTGAGAGGGACAGTGAGAGAGAGAGAGAGAGGGAGGGAGTGGGAGGGAGAGTGAGAGGGACAGTGAGAGAGAGAGGGAGGGAGAGGGACAGTGAGAGAGAGAGAGAGAGGGAAGGAGAGGGAGGGAGAGTGAGAGGGACAGTGAGAGAGAGCGAGAGAGAGAGAGAGAGGAGAGTGAGAGCGGACAGTGAGAGAGAGAGGGAGGGAGAGGGACAGTGAGAGAGAGAGAGGGAGGGATAGGGAGGGAGAGTGAGAAGGACAGTGAGAGAGAGAGAGAGAGAGGGAGGGAGAGTGAGAGAGGGACAGTGAGAGAGAGAGGAAGGGAGAGGGAGGGAGGGAGAGTGAGAGAGAGAGAGAGGGAGTGCGAGAGGGAGGGAGAGTGAGAGAGAGAGAGAGCGTGAGAGGGAGGGAGAGTGAGAGGGAGAGAGAGAGGGACAGTGAGAGAGAGAGGGAGGGAGAGGGACAGTGAGAGAGAGAGAGAGAGAGAGAGAGAGGGACAGTGAGAGAGAGAGAGAGAGTGAGAGAGAGAGGGAGATGGAGGGAGAGTGAGAGGGAGGGAGAGTGAGACAGAGAGAGGGACAGTGAGAGAGAGAGGGAGGGACAGTGAGAGAGAGAGAGAGAGAGAGAGAGAGGGAGGGAGAGGGAGGGAGAGTGAGAGGGAGGGAGAGTGAGACAGAGAGAGAGAGGGACAGTGAGAGAGAGAGGGAGGGATAGGGACAGTGAGAGAGAGAGAGAGAGAGAGAGGGACAGTGAGAGAGAGAGAGAGTGAGAGAGAGGGAGATGGAGGGAGAGTGAGAGGGAGGGAGAGTGAGACAGAGAGAGGGACAGTGAGAGAGAGAGGGAGGGACAGTGAGAAAGAGAGAGAGAGAGAGGGAGAGGGAGGGAGAGTGAGAGGGAGGGAGAGTGAGACAGAGAAAGGGACAGTGAGAGAGAGAGAGAGCGAGAGGGAGGGAGAGTGAGACAGAGAGAGGGACAGTGAGAGAGAGAGAGAGTGAGAGAGAGAGGGAGTGAGAGGGAGGGAGAGTGAGGGAGAGTGAGAGAGAGGGAGAGTCAGACAGAGAGAGATAGACAGTGAGAGAGAGAGTGAGACGGAGGGAGGGAGGGAGAGAAGTGAGAGAGAGGGGGGGAGAGTGAGACAGAGAGAGGGACAGTGAGAGAGAGAGAGCGTGAGAGGGAGGGAGAGTGAGACAGAGAGAGGGACAGTGAGAGAGAGAGGGAGGGACAGTGAGAGAGAGATGGAGGGAGCGGGACAGTGAGAGAGAGAGAGAGCGTGAGAGGGAGGGAGAGTGAGAGAGATGGGGACAGTGAGAGAGAGATGGAGGGAGAGGGACAGTTAGAGAGAGAGAGAGCGTGAGAGGGAGGGAGAGTGAGAGAGAGAGAGAGAGAGGGATAGTGAGAGAGAGGGAGAGAGAGCGTGAGAGGGAGGGAGAGTGAGAGAGAGAGAGGGACAGTGAGAGAGAGATGGAGGGAGAGGGACAGTGAGAGAGAGTGAGAGAGAGAGAGAGAGAGGGAGAGGGAGGGAGAGTGAGAGAGAGTGAGAGAGAGAGAGAGAGAGGGACAGTGAGAGAGAGAGAGAGTGAGAGGGAGGGAGGGAACGAGAGAGAGAGAGTGAGAGAGAGGGAGGGGAGAGGGAGGGAGAGTGAGACAGAGAGAGAGAGACAGTGAGAGAGAGAGGGAGGGAGAGGGACAGAGAGAGAGAGAGGGAGGGAGAGGGAGGGAGAGTGAGAGGGAGGGAGAGTGAGACAGAGAAAGGGACAGTGTGAGAGAGAGAGAGCGAGAGGGAGGGAGAGTGAGACAGAGAGAGGGACAGTGAGAGAGAGAGGGAGAGGAAGGGAGGGAGGGAAAGCGAGCGAGAGAGAGAGGGAGGGAGGGAGAGGGAGGGAGAGTGAGAGAGTGGGAGAGTGAGAGGGAGGGAGAGTGAGACAGAGAAAGGGACAGTGAGAGAGAGAGAGAGAGTGAGAGGAAGGGAGGGAGGGAGAGAGAGTGAGAGAGAGAGGGAGGGAGAGGGACAGCGAGAGAGAGTGAGAGAGAGAGAGAATGGGAGGGAGAGTGAGAGAGAGGGAGCGTGAGAGGGAGGGAGGGTGAGACAGAGAAAGGGACAGTGAGAGAGAGAGAGAGTGAGAGGAAGGGAGGGAGGGAGAGAGAGTGAGAGAGAGAGGGAGGGAGAGGGACAGCGAGAGAGAGTGAGAGAGAGAGAGAGGGAGGGAGATTGAGAGAGAGGGAGAGTGAGAGGAAGGGAGGGAGGGAGAGAGAGTGAGAGAGAGGGGGGAGAGGGACAGTGAGAGAGAGAGAGAGAGGGAGGGAGAGTGAGAGAGAGGGAGAGTGTGAGAGAGTGAGAGGGAGGGAGAGTGAGAGAGAGAGAGGGCGAGGGACAGTGAGAGAGAGAGAGAGAGGGAGGGAGAGTGAGAGAGAGGGAGAGTGTGAGAGAGTGAGAGGGAGGGAGAGTGAGAGAGAGAGAGAGGGCGAGGGACAGTGAGAGAGATAGTGAGAGGGAGGGAGGGAGAGAAGAAGGGAGAGAGAGAGAGACAGAGAGAGTGAGAGAGACAGAGAGAGAGAGAGACAGAGAGAGGGAGGGAGGGAGAGAGAGAGAGAGGGAGTGAGAGAGAAATTGAGAGAGACAGAGAGAGAGGGAGGGTGACAGAGAGAGAGACAGAGAGAGAGAGAGACAGAGAGAGTGAGGGAGACAGAGAGAGATTGAGGGAGAGAGAGAGACAGAGTGAGACAGACAGAGAGAGAGAGAGTGAGAGAGAGGCAGAGTGAGAGAGACAGTGAGAGAGAGAGAGAGAGAGAGAATGAGGGAGACAGAGAGAGAGAGACAGACAGAGAGAGAGAGACAGAGAGAGAGACAGAGAGCGAGAGAGACAGACAGAGAGAGAGAGTGAGAGAGAGGCAGAGTGAGAGAGGCAGAGAGAGAGATAGAGTGAGTGAGGGAGACAGAGAGAGAGAGACAGACAGAGAGAGAGAGAGTGAGGGAGACAGAGAGAGAGACAGACAGAGAGAGAGACAGACAGAGAGACAGAGAGCGAGAGAGACAGACAGAGAGAGAGAGTGAGAGAGAGGCAGAGTGAGAGTGACAGAGAGAGAGAGAGAGAGAGAGAGTGAGGGAGACAGAGAGAGAGAGAGACAGATAGACAGAGAGAGAGAGAGACAGACAGAGAAGAGAGAGAGAGACAGAGAGATGGAGGGAGGGAGAGAGAGAGGCAGAGAGAGGGAAGGAGGGAGAGAGAGACAGAGATACAGATATCAGCACCAAATCCCGGTCATGCCAACAACAACTACATTTTCATGTTTATAGCCCCTTTTTATGCAGTAACGTCCCTGGAGCACAAATAAAACTCAATTTGAACCCGAGCCACATCAGGAGAAATTCGGGCAGCTGATCAAAAGCTTGTTAAAAGAGCTGGGTTTTACGGAGCGTCTTAAAGGAGGAGGGAGAGGTCGAGAGGTTTATGGAGGGAGTTCCAGAGCGTGGGGCCCAGGGACTGTTGGAGGGGCAGTACTGAGGGAGTGCCGCACTGTCAGAGGTGCAGTACTGAGGGAGTGCCGCACTGTCGGAGGGGCAGTACTGAGGGAGTGCCGCACTGTCGGAGGGACAGTACTGAGGGAGTGCCGCACTGTCGGAGGGGCAGCACTGAGGGAGTGCCGCACTTTCGGAGGGGCAGTACTGAGGGAGTGCCGCACTGTCGGAGGTGCAGTACTGAGGGAGTGCCGCACTGTCGGAGGGGCAGTACTGAGGGAGTGCCGCACTGTCGGAGGGACAGTACTGAGGGAGTGCCGCACTGTTGGAGGGGCAGCACTGAGGGAGTGCCGCACTTTCGGAGGGGCAGTACTGAGGGAGTGCCGCACTGTCGGAGGGGCAGTACTGAGGGAGTGCCGCACTGTCGGAGGGACAGTACTGAGGGAGTGCCGCACTGTCGGAGGGACAGTACTGAGGGAGTGCTGCACTGTCGGAGGGGCAGTACTGAGGGAGCGCGGTACTGTCGGAGGGGCAGTACTGAGGGAGTGCCGCACTGTCGGAGGGACAGTACTGAGCGAGTGCCGCACTGTCGGAGGGACAGTACTGAGGGAGCGCGGTACTGTCGGAGGAGCAGTACTGAGGGAGTGCCGCACTGTCGGAGGGGCAGTACTGAGGGAGTGCCGCACTGTCGGAGGGGCAGTACTGAGGGAGTGCCGCACTGTCGGAGGGGCAGTACTGAGGGAGTGCCGCACTGTCGGAGGGGCAGTACTGAGGGAGCACCGCACTGCGCTATCGGAGGGGCAGTACTGAGGGAGTGCCGCACTGTCGGAGGGGCAGTACTGAGGGAGTGCCGCACTGTCGGAGGGGCAGTACTGAGGGAGTGCCGCACTGTCAGAGGGGCAGTACTGAGGGAGCGTCGCACTGTCGGAGGGGCAGTACTGAGGGAGTGCCGCACTGTCAGAGGGGCAGTACTGAGGGAGCGTCGCACTGTCGGAGTGGCAGTACTGAGGGAGTGCCGTACTGTCGGAGGTGCAATACTGAGGGAGTGCCGCACTGTCAGAGGGGCAGTACTGAGGGAGTGCCGCACTGTCGGAAGGGCAGTACTGAGGGAGCACCGCACTGCGCTATCGGAGATGCAGTACTGAGGGAGCGCCGCACTTTCGGAGGGGCAGTACAGAGGGAGAGCCGCACTGTCGGAGGGGCAGTACTGAGGGAGTGCCGCACTGTCGGAGGGACAGTACTGAGGGAGTGCCGCACTGTCGGAGGAGCAGTACTGAGGGAGTGCCGCACTGTCGGAGGGGCAGTACTGAGGGAGCACCGCACTGCGCTATCGGAGGGGCAGTACTGAGGGAGTGCCACACTGTCGGAGGGGCAGTACTGAGGGAGTGCCGCACTGTCGGACGGGCAGTACTGAGGGAGTGCCGCACTGTCAGAGGGGCAGTACTGAGGGAGTGCCGCACTGTCGGAGGGGCAGTACTGAGGGAGCAACGCACTGCGCTATCGGAGGGGCAGTACTGAGGGAGCGCCGCACTGTCGGAGGGGCAGTACTGAGGGAGAGCCGCACTGTCAGAGGGGCAGTACTGAGGGAGTGCTGCACTGTCAGAGGGGCAGTACTGAGGGAGTGCCGCACTGTCGGAGGGGCAGTACTGAGGGAGTGCCGCACTGTCGGAGGGGCAGTACTGAGGGAGTGCCGCACTGTCGGAGGGCCAGTACTGAGGGAGCACCGCACTGTGCTATCGGAGGGGCAGGACTGAGGGAGTGCCGCACTGTCGGAGGGGCAGTACTGAGGGAGTGCCGCACTGTCGGAGGGGCAGTACTGAGGGAGTGCCGTACTGTCGGAGGGGCAGTACTGAGGGAGTGCCGCACTGTCAGAGGGGCAGTACTGAGGGAGTGCCGCACTGTCGGTGGGGCAGTACTGAGGGAGCACCGCACTGCGATATCGGAGGTGCAGTACTGAGGGAGCGCCGCACTGTCGGAGGGGCAGTACTGAGGGAGAGCCGCACTGTCGGAGGGGCAGTACTGAGGGAGTGCCGCTCTGTCGGAGGGACAGTACTGAGGGAGTGCCGCACTGTCGGAGGGGCAGTACTGAGGGAGTGCCGCACTGTCGGAGGGGCAGTACTGAGGGAGCACCGCACTGCGCTATCGGAGGGGCAGTACTGAGGGAGTGCCGCACTGTCGGAGGGGCAGTACTGAGAGAGTGCCGCACTGTCGGAGGGGCAGTACTGAGGGAGTGCCGCACTGTCAGAGGGGCAGTACTGAGGGAGTGCCGCACTGTCGGAGGGGCAGTACTGAGGGAGCACCGCACTGCGCTATCGGAGGGGCAGTACTGAGGGAGTGCCGCACTGTCGGAGGGGCAGTACTGAGGGAGTGCTGCACTGTCAGAGGGGCAGTACTGAGGGAGTGCCGCACTGTCGGAGGGGCAGTACTGAGGGAGTGCCGCACTTTCGGAGGGGCAGTACTGAGGGAGTGCCGCACTGTCGGAGGGACAGTACTGAGGGAGTGCCTCACTGTCGGAGGGGCTGTACTGAGGGAGCGCCGCACTGTCGGAGGGGCAGTACTGATGGAGCGCTGCACTGTCGGAGGGGCAGTACTGAGGGAGCGCTGCACTGTCGGAGGGGCAGTACTGAGGGAGCACGGCACTGCGCTATCGGAGAGGCAGTACTGAGGGAGCGCCGCACTGTCGGAGGGGCAATATGAGGGAGCGCCGCACTGTCGGAGGGGCAGTACTGAGGGAGTGCCGTACTGTCGGAGGGACAGTACTGAGGGAGTGCCGCACTGTCGGAGGGGCAGTACTGAGGGAGTGCCGCACTGTCGGAGGGGCAGTACTGAGGGAGCACCGCACTGTCGGAGGGGCAGTATTGAGGGAGTGCCGCACTGTCGGAGGGGCAGTACTGAGGGAGCGACTGTCGGAGGGGCAGTACTGTGGGAGTGCAGCACTGTCGGAGGGGCAGTACTGAGGGAGCACCGCACTGTCGGAGGGGCAGTACTGAGGGAGTGCAGCACTGTCGGAGGGACAGGACTGAGGGAGTGCAGCACTGTCGGAGGGACAGTACTGAGGGAGTGCCGCACTGTCGGAGGGACAGTACTGAGGGAGTGCCGCACTGTCGGAAGGGCAGTACTGAGGGAGTGCAGCACTGTCAGAGGGGCAGTACTGAGGGAGTGCCGCACTGTCGGAGGGGCAGTACTGAGGGAGTGCCGCACTGTCGGAGGGGCAGTACTGAGGGAGTGCAGCACTGTCGGAGGGACAGTACTGAGGGAGCACCGCACTGTCGGAGGGGCAGTACTGAGGGAGTGCCGCACTGTTGGAGGGACAGTACTGAGGGAGCACCGCACTGTCGGAGGGGCAGTATTGAGGGAGTGCCGCACTGTCGGAGGGACAGTACTGAGGGAGTGCCGCACTGTAGGAGGGACAGTACTGAGGCAGCACCGCACTGTCGGAGGGACTGTACTGAGGGAGCACCGCACTGTCGGAGGGGCATTACTGAGGGAGTGCCGCACTGTCGGAGGGGCAGTACTGAGGGAGTGGCGCACTATCGGAGGGACAATACTGAGGGAGTGCCGCACTGTTGGAGGGGCAGTACTGAGGGAGCGCCACACTGTCGGAGGGACAGTACTGAGGGAGCGCCGCACTGCCGGAGGGGCAGTACTGAGGGAGCGACTGTCGGAGGGGCAGTAATGAGGGAGTGCAGCACTGTCGGAGGGGCAGTACTGAGGGAGCGCCGCACTGTCGGAGGGGCAGTATTGAGGGAGTGCAGCACTGTCAGAGGGGCAGTACTGAGGGAGTGCAGCACTGTCGGAGGGACAGTACTGAGGGAGTGCCGCACTGTCGGTGGGACAGTACTGAGGGAGTGCCACACTGTCGGAGGGGCAGTACTGAGGGAGTGCAGCACTGTCAGAGGGGCAGTACTGAGGGAGTGCCGCACTGTCGGAGCGGCAGTACTGAGGGAGTGCCGCACTGTCGGAGGGGCAGTACAGGGGGAGGGCAGCACTGTCGGAGGGACAGTACGGAGGGAGCACCGCACTGTCGGAGGGGCAGTACTGAGGGAGTGCCGCACTGTCGGAGGGACAGTGCTGAGGGAGCACCGCACTGTCGGAGGGGCAGTACTGAGGGAGTGCCGCACTATCGGAGGGACAGTACTGAGGGAGCACCACACTGTCGGAGGGGCAGTACTGAGGGAGTGCAGCACTGTCAGAGGGGCAGTACTGAGGGAGTGCCGCACTGTCGGAGGGACAGTACTGAGGGAGAGCCGCACTGTCGGAGGGGCAGTACTGAGGGAGTGCCGCACTGTCGGAGGGACAGTACTGAGCGAGTGCCGCACTGTAGGAGGGACAGTACTGAGGGAGCACCGCACTGTCGGAGGGGCAGTACTGAGGGAGTGCTGCACTGTCGGAGGGACAGTACTGAGGGAGCGCCGCACTGTCGGAGGGACAGTACTGAGGGAGTGCCGCACTGTCGGAGGGACAGTACTGAGGGAGAGCCGCACTGTCGGAGGGGCAGTACTGAGGGAGTGCCGCACTGTCGTAGGGACAGTACTGAGGGAGTGCCGCACTGTAGGAGGGACAGTACTGAGGGAGCACCGCACTGTCGGAGGGGCAGTACTGAGGGAGTGCTGCACTGTCGGAGGAGCAGTACTGAGGGAGTGCCGCACTGTCGGAGGGACAGTACTGAGGGAGTGCCTCACTGTCGGAGGGACAGTACTGAGGGAGCACCACACTGTCGGAGGGGCAGTACTGAGGGAGTGCAGCACTGTCAGAGGGGCAGTACTGAGGGAGTGCCGCACTGTCGGAGGGACAGTACTGAGGGAGAGCCGCACTGTCGGAGGGGCAGTACTGAGGGAGTGCCGCACTGTCGGAGGGACAGTACTGAGCGAGTGCCGCACTGTAGGAGGGACAGTACTGAGGGAGCACCGCACTGTCGGAGGGGCAGTACTGAGGGAGTGCTGCACTGTCGGAGGGACAGTACTGAGGGAGAGCCGCACTGTCGGAGGGGCAGTACTGAGGGAGTGCCGCACTGTCGGAGGGACAGTACTGAGGGAGTGCCGCACTGTAGGAGGGACAGTACTGAGGGAGCACCGCACTGTCGGAGGGGCAGTACTGAGGGAGTGCTGCACTGTCGGAGGAGCAGTACTGAGGGAGTGCCGCACTGTCGGAGGGACAGTACTGAGGGAGTGCCTCACTGTCGGAGGGGCGGTACTGAGGGAGTGCAGCACTGTCGGAGTGGCAGTACTGAGGGAGTGCCGCACTGTTGGAGTGGCAGTACTGAGGGAGTGCCGCACTGTCGGAGGGGCAGTACTGAGGGAGTGCCGCACTGTCAGAGGGGCAGTATATTTATCCTTCGACCAGTGTCATGACAAGATAAAATCAGACTGTTGGTTACGATGTCGAGTTCGAGTCAGAGGTCTGCGTTCGATCGCTTTGGGCACTTACCGAAGACAAAGTTGTCCGGGCGAAAGATCTGTCCGAAAGGGCCCGATCGCACAGAGTCCATGGTGCCTGGTTCCAGATCGACCAGAACAGCTCGCGGGACGTACTTGCCCCCTGTTAAGAGAAAGCAGAGGGTCACGTCTGGTTTGGTGATCCCCCTTTGAGGGGGGAGGGTCAACTCAGGAGAAGGGGGTTCGCAGAATCGAGGCTTGGATCCCCTGGAACAAGAGTTGGCCCATTCAGCCCCTCGAGCCTGTTACACAGGAACAAGAGGAGGCCCATTCAGTCCCTCGAGTCTGTTACACAGGAACAGGAGGAGGCTCATTCAGTCCCTCGAGTCTGTTACACAGGAACAGGAGGAGGCCCATTCAGCCCCTCGGGTCTATTACACAGGAACAGGAGGAGGCCCAATCAGCCCCTCGAGCCTGTTACACAGGAACAGGAGGAGGCCCATTCAGCCCCTCGAGCCTTTTACACAGGGACAGGAGGAGGCCCTTTCAGCCCCTCGAGTCTGTTACACAGGAACAGGAGGAGGCCCATTCAGCCCCTCGAGTCTGTTACACAGGAACAGGAGGAGGCCCTTTCAGCCCCTCGAGTCTGTTACACAGGAACAGGAGGAGGCCTATTCAGCCCCTCGAAGCTGTTACACAGGAACAGGAGGAGGCCCTTTCAGCCCCTCGGGTCTGTTACACAGGAACAGGAGGAGGCTCATTCAGTCCCTCGAGTCTATTACACAGGAACAGGAGGAGGCCCAATCAGCCCCTCGAGCCTGTTACATAGGAACAGGAGGAGGCCCATTCAGCCCCTCGAGTCTATTACACAGGAACAGGAGGAGGCCCATTCAGTCTCTCGAGCCTGTTACACAGGAACAGGAGGCCCATTCGGCCCCTCGAGCCTGTTACACAGGAACAGGAGGAGGCCCATTCAGCCCCTCGAGTCTGTTACACAGGAACAGGAGGAGGCCCATTCAGTCCCTCGAGCCTGTTACACAGGAACAGGAGGAGGACCATTCAGTACTTCGAGCCTGTTACACAGGAACAGGAGGAGGCCCATTACACCTCTCGAGCCTGTTACACAGGAACAGGAGGAGGCCCATTCAGTCCCTCGAGCCTGTTACACAGGAACAGGAGGAGGCCCATTCAGTCCCTCGAGCCTGTTACACAGGAACAGGAGGAGGCCCATTCAGCCCCTCGAGTCTGTTACACAGGAACAGGAGGAGGCCCATTCAGCCCCTCGAGCCTTTTACACAGGGACAGGAGGAGGCCCATTCAGCCCCTCGAGCCTGTTACACAGGAACAGGAGGACCATTCAGCCCCTCGAGCCTGTTACACAGGAACAGGAGGAGGCCCATTTGGTCCCTCGAACCTGTTACACAGGAACAGGAGGAGGCCCATTCAGCCTCTCGAGCCTGTAACACAGGAACAGGAGGAGGCCCATTCGGCCCCTCGAGCCTGTTACACAGTAACAGGAGGAGGCCCATTCAGCCTCTCGAGCCTGTAACACAGGAACAGGAGGACCATTCGGCCCCTCGAGCCTGTTACACAGGAACAGGAGGAGGCCCATTTGGTCCCTCGAACCTGTTACACAGGAACAGGAGGAGGCCCATTCAGCCTCTCGAGCCTGTAACACAGGAACAGGAGGAGGCCCATTCGGCCCCTCGAGCCTGTTACACAGTAACAGGAGGAGGCCCATTCAGCCCCTCGAGCCTGTTACACAGGAACAGGAGGAGGACCATTCAGCCCCTCGAGCCTGTTACACAGGAACAGGAGGAGGGCCATTCAGCCCCTCGAGCCTGTTACACAGGAACAGGAGGAGGCCCATTTGGTCCCTCGAACCTGTTACACAGGAACAGGAGGAGGCCCATTCAGCCCCTCGAGCCTGTAACACAGGAACAGGAGGAGGCCCATTCGGCCCCTCGAGCCTGTTACACAGTAACAGGAGGAGGCCCATTCAGCACCTCGAGCCTGTTACACAGGAACAGGAGGAGGACCATTCAGCCCCTCGAGCCTGTTACACAGGAACAGGATAAAGCCCATTCGGCCCCTCGAGCCTGTTACACAGGAACAGGAGGAGGACCATTCAGCCCCTCGAGCCTGTTACACAGGAACAGGAGGAGGCCCATTCAGCCTCTCGAGCCTGTTACACAGGAACAGGAGGAGGGCCATTCAGCCCCTCGAGTCTGTTACACAGGAACAGGAGGAGGCCCATTCAGTCCCTCGAGTCTGTTACACAGGAACAGGAGGAGGCCCATTCAGCCCCTCGATTCTGTTACACAGGAACAGGAGGAGGCCATTCAGCCCCTCGAGCCTGTTACACAGTAACAGGAGGAGGCCCATTCAGCCCCTCGAGTCTGTTACACAGGAACAGGAGGCCCATTCAGCCCCTCGAGACTTTTACACAGGAACAGGAGGAGGCCCATTCAGCCCCTCGAGCCTGTTACACAGGAACAGGAGTAGGCCCATTCAGCCCCTCGAGCCTGTGACACAGGAACAGGAGGAGGCCCATTCAGCCCCTCGAACCTGTTACACAGGTACAGGAGGAGGCCCATTCAGTCCATCGAGCCTGTTACACAGGAACAGGAGGAGGCCCATTCAGCCCCTCGAGCCTGTTACACAGGAACAGGAGGTGGCCCATTCGGCCCCTCGAACCTGTTACACAGGAACAGGAGGCCCATTCAGCCCTTCGAGTCTGTTGCACTGGAACAGGAGGCCCATTCAGCCCCTCGAGCCTGTTACACAGGAACAGGAGGAGGCCCTTCAGCCCCTCGAGTCTGTTACACAGGAACAGGAGGAGGCCTATTCAGCCCCTCGAATCTGTTACACAGGAACAGGAGGAGGCCCTTTCAGCCCCTCGAGTCTGTTACACAGGAACAGGAGGAGGCTCATTCAGTCCCTCGAGTCTGTTACACAGGAACAGGAGGAGGCCCAATCAGCCCCTCGAGCCTGTGACACAGGAACAGGAGGAGGCCCATTCAGTCCCTCGAGCCTGTTACACAGGAACAGGAGGAGGACCATTCAGCCCCTCGAGTCTGTTACACAGGAACAGGAGGAGGCCCATTCAGCCCCTCGAGCCTTTTACACAGGGACAGGAGGAGGCCCATTCAGCCCCTCGAGCCTGTTACACAGGAACAGGAGGACCATTCAGCCGCTCGAGCCTGTTACACAGGAACAGGAGGAGGCCCATTCAGCCCCTCGAGCCTGTTACACAGGAACAGGAGGACCATTCAGCCCCTCGAGCCTGTTACAAAGGAACAGGAGGAGGCCCATTCAGCCCCTCGAGCCTGTTACACAGGAACAGCAGGAGGCCCATTTGGTCCCTCGAGCCTGTTACACAGGAACAGGAGGAGGCCCATTCAGCCCCTCGAGCCTGTTACACAGGAACAGGAGGAGGCCCATTCGGCCCCTCGAGCCTGTTACACAGTAACAGGAGGAGGCCCATTCAGCCCCTGGAGCCTGTTACACAGGAACAGGAGGAGGACCATTCAGCCCCTCGAGCCTGTTACACAGGAACAGGAGGAGGCCCATTCGGTCCCTCGAGCCTGTTACACAGGAACAGGAGGAGGCCCATTCAGCCTCTCGAGCCTGTTACACAGGAACAGGAGGAGGCCCATTCAGCCCCTCGAGTCTGTTACACAGGAACAGGAGGAGGCCCATTCAGTCCGTCGAGTCTGTTACACAGGAACAGGAGGAGGCTCATTCAGTCCCTCGAGTCTATTACACAGGAACAGGAGGAGGCCCAATCAGCCCCTCGAGCCTGTTACACAGGAACAGGAGGCCCATTCAGCCCTTCGAGTCTGTTGCACTGGAACAGGAGACCCATTCAGCCCCTCGAGTCTGTTACACAGGAACAGGATGTGGCCCATTCGGCCCCTCGAGCCTGTTACACAGGAACAGGAGGAGGCCCATTCAGCCCCTCGAGCCTGTTACACAGGAACAGGAGGAGGCCCATTCAGCACCTCGAGTGTGTTACACAGGAACAGGAGGAGGCCCATTCAGCCCCTCGAGACTGTTACACAGGAACAGGAGGAGGCCCATTCAGTCCCTCGAGCCTGTTACACAGGAACAGGATGAGGCCCATTTAGCCCCTAGAGCCTGTTACACAGGAACAGGAGTCCCATTCGGCCCCTCGAGCCTGTTACACAGGAATAGGAGTCCCATTCGGCGCCTCGAGCCTGTTACACAGGAACAGGAGGAGGCCCATTCAGCACCTCGAGTGTGTTACACAGGAACAGGAGGAGGCCCATTCAGCCCTCGAGACTGTTACACAGGAACAGGAGGAGGCCCATTCAGTCCCTCGAGCCTGTTACACAGGAACAGGAGGAGGCCCATTTAGCCCCTCGAGCCTGTTACACAGGAGCAGGAGGAGGCCCATTAATCCCTCGAGCCTGTTACACAGGAACAGGAGGAGGCCCATTCAGTCCCTCGAGCCTGTTACACAGGAACAGGAGGAGGCCCATTCAACCCCTCGAGTCTGTTACACAGGAACAGGAGGAGGCCCATTCAGCCCCTCGAGCCTGTTACACAGGTACAGGAGGAGGCCAATTCAGTCAGTCGAGCCTGTTACACAGGAACAGGAGGAGGCACATTGGCCCCCTCGAGCCTGTTACATAGGAACAGGAGGAGGCCCATTCAGCCCCTCGAGCCTGTTACACAGGAACAGGAGGAGGCCCATTCGGCCTCTCGAGCCTGTTACACAGGAACAGGAGGAGGCCCATTCAGCCTCTCGAGCCTGTTACACAGGAACAGGAGGAGGCCCATTCAGCCCCTCGAGCCTGTTACACATGAACAGGAGGAGGCCCATTCAGCCCCTCGAGCCTGTTACACAGGAACAGGTGGCCCATTCAGCCCCTCGAGCCTGTTACACAGGAACAGGAGGCCCATTCAGCCCCTCGAGCCTGTTACACAGGAACAGGAGGAGCCCATTCAGCCCCCCGAGCCTGTTACACAGGAACAGGAGGAGGCCCATTCAGCCCCTCGAGCCTGTTACACAGGAACAGGAGGAGGCCCATTCGGCCCCTCGAGCCTGTTAAACAGGAACAGGAGGAGGCCCATTCAGCCCCTCGAGCCTGTTACACAGGAACAGGAGGAGGACCATTCAGCCCCTCGAGCCTGTTACACAGGAACAGGAGGTCCATTCAGCCCCTCGAACCTGTTACACAGGAACAGGAGGCCCATTCAGCCCTTCGAGTCTGTTGCACTGGAACAGGAGGCCCATTCAGCCCCTCGAGTCTGTTACACAGGAACAGGAGGAGGCCCTTCAGCCCCTCGAGTCTGTTACACAGGAACAGGAGGAGGCCTATTCAGCCCCTCGAATCTGTTACACAGGAACAGGAGGAGGCCCTTTCAGCCCCTCGAGTCTGTTACACAGGAACAGGAGGAGGCTCATTCAGTCCCTCGAGTCTGTTACACAGGAACAGGAGGAGGCCCAATCAGCCCCTCGAGCCTGTGACACAGGAACAGGAGGAGGCTCATTCAGTCCCTCGAGGTTGTTACACAGGAACAGGAGGAGGCTCATTCAGTCCCTCGAGTCTGTTACACAGGAACAGGAGGAGGCCCAATCAGCCCCTCGAGCCTGTGACACAGGAACAGGAGGAGGCTCATTCAGTCCCTCGAGTCTATTACACAGGAACAGGAGGAGGCCCAATCAGCCCCTCGAGCCTGTTACACAGGAACAGGAGGAGGCCCATTCAGCCCCTCGAGTCTATTACACAGGAACAGGAGGAGGCCCATTACACCTCTCGAGTCTGTTACACAGGAACAGGAGGCCCATTCAGTCCCTCGAGCCTGTTACACAGGAACAGGAGGAGGCCCATTCAGCCCCTCGAGTCTGTTACACAGGAACAGGAGGAGGCCCATTCAGCCCCTCGAGCCTTTTACACAGGGACAGGAGGAGGCCCATTCAGCCCCTCGAGCCTGTTACACAGGAACAGGAGGAGGACCATTCAGCCCCTCGAGCCTGTTACACAGGAACAGGAGGAGGCCCATTCGGTCCCTCGAGCCTGTTACACAGGAACAGGAGGAGGCCCATTCAGCCTCTCGAGCCAGTTACACAGGAACAGGAGGAGGCCCATTCAGTCCCTCGAGTCTGTTACACAGGAACAAGAGGCCCATTCAGCCCCTCGAGTCTTTTACACAGGAACAGGAGGAGGTCCATTCAGACCCTCGAGCCTGTTAAACAGGAACAGGAGTAGGCCCATTCAGCCCCTCGAGCCTGTGACACAGGAACAGGAGGAGGCCCATTCAGCCCCTCGAACCTGTTACACAGGTACAGGAGGAGGCCCATTCAGTCCATCGAGCCTGTTACACAGGAACAGGAGGAGGCCCATTCAGCCCCTCGAGCCTGTTACACAGGAAGAGGAGGTGGCCCATTCGGCCCCTCGAGCCTGTTACACAGGAACAGGAGGTGGCCCATTCGGCCCCTCGAGCCTGTTACACAGGAACAGGAGGAGGCCCATTCAGCCCTTCGAGTCTGTTGCACTGGAACAGGAGGCCCATTCAGCCCCTCGAGTCTGTTACACAGGAACAGGAGGAGGCCCTTCAGCCCCTCGTGTCTGTTACACAGGAACAAGAGGAGGCCTATTCAGCCCCTCGAGTCTGTTACACAGGAACAGGAGGAGGCCCTTTCAGCCCCTCGAGTCTGTTACACAGGAACAGGAGGAGGCTCATTCAGTCCCTCGAGTCTGTTACACAGGAACAGGAGGAGGCCCAATCAGCCCCTCGAGCCTGTTACACAGGAACAGGAGGAGGCCCAATCAGCCCCTCGAGTCTGTTACACAGGAACAGGAGGAGGCTCATTCAGTCCCTCGAGTCTATTACACAGGAACAGGAGGAGGCCCAATCAGCCCCTCGAGCCTGTTACACAGGAACAGGAGGAGGCCCATTCAGCCCCTCGAGTCTATTACACAGGAACAGGAGGAGGCCCATTCAGTCTCTCGAGCCTGTTACACAGGAACACGAGGCCCATTCGGCCCCTCGAGTCTGTTACACAGGAACAGGAAGAGGCCCATTCAGCCCCTCGAGTCTGTTACACAGGAACAGGAGGAGGCCCATTCAGTCCCTCGAGCCTGTTACACAGGAACAGGAGGAGGACCATTCAGTCCTTCGAGCCTGTTACACAGGAACAGGAGGAGGCCCATTACACCTCTCGAGTCTGTTACACAGGAACAGGAGGCCCATTCAGTCCCTCGAGCCTGTTACACAGGAACAGGAGGAGGACCATTCAGCCCCTCGAGTCTGTTACACAGGAACAGGAGGAGGCCCATTCAGCCCCTCGAGCCTTTTACACAGGGACAGGAGGAGGCCCATTCAGCCCCTCGAGCCTGTTACACAGGAACAGGAGGACCATTCAGCCGCTCGAGCCTGTTACACAGGAACAGGAGGAGGCCCATTCAGCCCCTCGAGCCTGTTACACAGGAGCAGGAGGAGGCCCATTGAGCCCCTCGAGCCTGTTACACAGGAACAGGAGGAGGCCCATTTGGTCCCTCGAGCCTGTTACACAGGAACAGGAGGAGGCCCATTCAGCCCCTCGAGCCTGTTACACAGGAACAGGAGGAGGCCCATTCGGCCCCTCGAGCCTGTTACACAGTAACAGGAGGAGGCCCATTCAGCCCCTGGAGCCTGTTACACAGGAACAGGAGGAGGACCATTCAGCCCCTCGAGCCTGTTACACAGGAACAGGAGGAGGCCCATTCGGTCCCTCGAGCCTGTTACACAGGAACAGGAGGAGGCCCATTCAGCCTCTCGAGCCTGTTACACAGGAACAGGAGGAGGCCCATTCAGCCCCTCGAGTCTGTTACACAGGAACAGGAGGAGGCCCATTCAGTCCGTCGAGTCTGTTACACAGGAACAGGAGGAGGCTCATTCAGTCCCTCGAGTCTATTACACAGGAACAGGAGGAGGCCCAATCAGCCCCTCGAGCCTGTTACACAGGAACAGGAGGCCCATTCAGCCCTTCGAGTCTGTTGCACTGGAACAGGAGGCCCATTCAGCCCCTCGAGTCTGTTACACAGGAACAGGATGTGGCCCATTCGGCCCCTCGAGCCTGTTACACAGGAACAGGAGGAGGCCCATTCAGCCCCTCGAGCCTGTTACACAGGAACAGGAGGAGGCCCATTCAGCACCTCGAGTGTGTTACACAGGAACAGGAGGAGGCCCATTCAGCCCCTCGAGACTGTTACACAGGAACAGGAGGAGGCCCATTCAGTCCCTCGAGCCTGTTACACAGGAACAGGATGAGGCCCATTTAGCCCCTAGAGCCTGTTACACAGGAACAGGAGTCCCATTCGGCCCCTCGAGCCTGTTACACAGGAATAGGAGTCCCATTCGGCGCCTCGAGCCTGTTACACAGGAACAGGAGGAGGCCCATTCAGCACCTCGAGTGTGTTACACAGGAACAGGAGGAGGCCCATTCAGCCCCTCAAGACTGTTACACAGGAACAGGAGGAGGCCCATTCAGTCCCTCGAGCCTGTTACACAGGAACAGGAGGAGGCCCATTTAGCCCCTCGAGCCTGTTACACAGGAGCAGGAGGAGGCCCATTAATCCCTCGAACCTGTTACACAGGAACAGGAGGAGCCCATTCAGCCCCTCGAGCCTGTTACACAGGAACAGGAGGAGGCCCATTCAGCCCCTCGAGCCTGTTACACAGGAACAGGAGGAGGCCCATTCGGCCCCTCGAGCCTGTTAAACAGGAACAGGAGGAGGCCCATTCAGCCTCTCGAGCCTGTTACACAGGAACACGAGGAGGCCCATTCAGCCCTTCGAGTCTGTTACACAGCAACAGGAGGAGGCCCATTCAGCCCCTCGAGCCTGTTACACAGGAACAGGAGGAGGACCATTCAGCCCCTCGAGCCTGTTACACAGGAACAGGAGGTCCATTCAGCCCCTCGAGCCTGTTACACAGGAACAGGAGGAGGCCCATTCAGCCCCTCGAGCCTGTTACACAGGAACAGGAGGAGGCACATTCGGCCCCTCGAGCCTGTTACACAGGAACAGGAGGAGGCCCATTCAGCCCCTCGAGCCTGTTACACAGGAACAGGAGGAGTCACATTCGGCCACTCGAGTCTGTTACACAGGAACAGGAGGAGGCCCATTCAGCCCCTCGAGCCTGTTACACAGGAACAGGAGGAGGCCCATACAGCCCCTCGAGCCTGTTACACAGGAACAGGAGGAGTCACATTCGGCCCCTCGAGCCTGTTACACAGGAACAGGAGGAGACCCATTCAGCCTCTCGAGCCTGTTGCACAGGAACAGGAGGAGACCCATTCAGCCCCTCGAGTCTTTTACACAGGAACAGGAGGAGGCCCATTCAGCCCCTCGAGCCTGCTACACAGGAACAGTAGGAGGCCCATTCAGCCCCTCGAGCCTGTGACGCAGGAACAGGAGGAGGCCCATTCAGCCCCTCGAGCCTGTTACACAGGAACAGGAGGAGGCCCATTCAGTCCCTCGAGCCTGTTACACAGGAACAGGAGGAGGCCGATTCGGCCCCTCGAGCCTGTTACACAGGAACAGGAGGAGGCCCATTCAGCCCCTCGAGCCTGTTACACAGGAACAGGAGGAGGCCCATTCAGTCCCTCGAGCCTATTACACAGGAACAGGAGGAGGCCCATTCAGCACCTCGAGACTGTTAGACAGGAACAGGAGGAGGCCCGTTCAGCCCCTAGAGCCTGTTACACAGGAACAGGAGTCCCATTCGGCCCCTCGAGCCTGTGACACAGGAATAGGAGTCCCATTCGGCCCCTCGAGCCTGTTACACAGGAGCAGGAGGAGATCCATTCAGTCCCTCGAGCCTGTTACACAGGAACAGGAGGAGGCCCAATCAGTCCCTCGAGACTGTTACACAGGAACAGGAGGAGGCCCATTCAGCCCCTCGAGCCTGTTACACAGGAATAGGAGTCACATTCGGCCCCTCGAGCCTGTTACACAGGAGCAGGAGGAGATCCATTCAGTCCCTCGAGCCTGTTACACAGGAACAGGAGGAGGCCCAATCAGTCCCTCGAGACTGTTACACAGGAACAGGAGGAGGCCCATTCAGCCCCTCGAGCCTGTTACACAGGAACAGGAGGAGGCCCATTCAGCCCCTCGAGACTGTTAGACAGGAACAGGAGGAGGCCCATTCAGTCCCTCGAGACTGTTACACAGGAACAGGAGGAGGTCCATTCAGCCCCTCGAGCCTGTTACACAGGAACAGGAGGACCATTCAGCCCCTCGAGCCTGTTACACAGGATCAGGAGGAGGCCCATTCAGCCCCTCGAGACTGTTAGACAGGAACAGGAGGAGGCCCATTCAGTCCCTCGAGCCTGTTACACAGGAACAGGAGGAGGCCCGTTCAGCCCCTAGAGCCTGTTACACAGGAACAGGAGTCCCATTCGGCCCCTCGAGCCTGTGACACAGGAATAGGAGTCCCATTCGGCCCCTCGAGCCTGTTACACAGGAACAGGAGGAGGCCCATTTAGCCCCTCGAGCCTGTTACACAGGAGTAGGAGGAGGCCCATTCAGTCCCTCGAGCCTGTTACACAGGAACAGGTGGAGGCCCATTCAGTCCCTCGAGCATGTTACACAGGAACAGGAGGAGGCCCATTCAACCCCTCGAGTCTGTTACACAGGAACAGTCGGAGGCCAATTCAGTCCCTCGAGCGTGTTACACAGGAACAGGAGGAGGCCCATTCGGCCCCTCGAGCCTGTTACACAGGAACAGGAGGAGGCCCATTCAGCCTCTCGAGCCTGTTACACAGGAACACGAGGAGGCCCATTCAGCCCATCGAGCCTGTTACACAGGAACAGGAGGAGGCCCATTCAGCCCCTCGAGTCTGCTACACAGCAACAGGAGGAGACCCATTCAGCCCCTCGAGCCTGTTACACAGGAACAGGAGGAGGCCCATTCAGTCACTCGAGTCTGTTACACAGGAACAGGAGGAGGCCCATTCAGCCCCTCGAGTCTGTTACACAGGAACAGGAGGAGGCCATTCAGCCCCTCGAGCCTGTTACACAGGAACAGGAGGAGGCCCATTCAGCTCCTCGAGTCTGTTACACAGGAACAGGAGGCCCATTCAGCCCCTCGAGTCTTTTACACAGGAACAGGAGGAGGCCCATTCAGTCCCTCGAGCCCGTTACACAGGAACAGGAGGAGGCCCATTCGGCCCCTCGAGCTTGTTACACAGGAACAGGAGCAGGCCCATTCAGCCTCTCGAGCCTGTTACACAGGAACACGAGGAGGCCCATTCAGCCCATCGAGCCTGTTACACAGGAACAGGAGGAGGCCCATTCAGCCCCTCGAGTCTGCTACACAGCAACAGGAGGAGACCCATTCAGCCCCTCGAGCCTGTTACACAGGAACAGTAGGTGGCCCATTCGGCCCCTCGAGACTGTTACACACGAACAGGAGGAGGCCCATTCAACCCCTCGAGCCTGTTACACATAAACAGGAGGAGGCCCATTCAGTCCCTCGAGCCTGTTACACAGGAACAGGAGGAGGCCCTTTCAGCCCCTCGAGACTGTGACACAGGAACAGGAGGAGGCCCATTCAGTCCCTCGAGCCTGTTACACAGGAACAGGAGGAGGCCCATTCAGCTCCTAGAGCCTGTTGCACAGGAACAGGAGTCCCATTCGGCCCCTCGAGCCTATTACACAGGAACAGGAGGAGCCCATTCGGCCCCTCGAGACAGTTACACAGGAACAGGATAAGGCCCATTTAGCCACTCGAGCCTGTTACACAGGAGCAGGAGGAGGCCCATTCAGTCCCTCGAGCCTGTTACACAGGAACAGGAGGAGGCCCATTCAGTCCCTCGAGCCTGTTACACAGGAACAGGAGGAGGCCCATTCAACCTTCGAGCCTGTTACACAGGAACAGGAGGACGCCCATTCGGCCCCTCGAGCCTGTTACACAGGAACAGGAGGAGGCCCATTCAGCCCCTCGAGCCTGTTACACAGGAGCAGGAGGAGGCCCATTCAGTCCCTTGAGCCTGTTACACAGGAACAGGAGGAGGCCCATTCACTCCCTCGAGCCTGTTACACAGGAACAGGAGGAGGCCCATTCAGCCCCTCGAGCCTGTTACACAGGAACAGGAGGAGGCCCATTCAGCCCCTCGAGCCTGTTGCACAGGAACAGGAGGAGGCCCATTCAGCCCCTCGAGCCTGTTACACAGGAACAGGAGGAGGCCCATTTAGCCCCTCGAGACTGTTACACAGGAACAGGAGGAGGCCCATTCAGCCCCTCGAGTCTGTTACACAGGAACAGGAGGAGGCCCATTCAGCCCCTCGAGCCTGTTACACAGGAACAGGAGGCCCATTCAGCCTCTCGAGCCTGTTACACAGGAACAGGAGGAGGCCCATTCAGCCGCTCGAGCCTGTTACACAGGAACAGGAGGAGGCCCATTCAGCCGCTCGAGCCTTTTACACAGGAACAGGAGGAGGCCCATTCAGCCCCTCGAATCTGTTGCGCAGGAACAGGAGGAGGCCCATTCAGCCCCTGGAGCCTGTTACACAGGAACAGGAGTAGGCCCATTCAGCCCCTCGAGCGTGTTACACAGGAACAGGAGGAGGCCCATTCAGCCTCTCGAGCCTGTTACACAGGAACAGGAGGAGGCCCATTCAGCCCCTCGAGTCTGTTACACAGGAACAGGAGGAGGCCCATTCAGCCCCTCGAGTCTGTTATACAGGAACAGGAGGAGGCCCATTCAGCCCCTCGAGCCTGTTACACAGGGACAGGAGGAGGCCCATTCAGCCCCTCGAGTCTGTTATACAGGAACAGGAGGCCCATTCGGCCCCTCGAGCCTGTTACATAGGAACAAGAGGAGGCCCATTCAGCCTTTCGAGTCTGTTACACAGGAACAGGAGGAGGCCCATTCGGCCCCTCGAGCCTGTTACACAGGAACAGGAGGAGGACCATTCAGCCCCTCGAGCCTGTTACACAGGAACAGGAGGAGGCCCATTCAGTCCCTCGAGCCTGTTACACAGGAACAAGAGGAGGCCCATTCAGTCTCTCGAGCCTGTTACACAGGAACAGGAAGAGGCCCATTCAGCCCCTCGAGTCTGTTACACAGGAACAGGAGGAAGCCATTCAGCCCCTCGAGCCTGTTACTCAGGAACAGGAGGAGGCCCATTCAGCCCCTCGAGTCTGTTACACAGCAACAGGAGGAGGCCCATTCAGCCACTCGAGCCTGTTACACAGGAACAGGTGGAGGCCCATTCAGCCCCTCGAGTCTGTTACACAGCAACAGGAGGAGACCCATTCAGCCCCTCGAGCCTGTTACACAGGAACAGGAGGAGGCCCATTCAGTCCCTCGAGTCTGTTACACAGGAACAGGAGGAGGCCCATTCAGCCCCTCGAGTCTGTTACACAGGAACAGGAGGAGGCCCATTCAGCCCCTCGAGCCTGTTACACAGGAACAGGAGGCCCATTCAGCCCCTCGAGCCTGTTACACAGGAACAGGAGGAGGCCCATTCAGTCCCTCGAACCTGTTACACAGGAAAAGGAGGAGGCCCATTCAGCCCCTCGAGCCTGTTACACAGTAACAGGAGGAGGCCCATTCGGCCCCTCGAGCCTGTTACACAGGAACAGGAGGCCCATTCAGCCCCTCGAGTCTGTTACACAGGAACAGGAGGTCCATTCAGCCCCTCGAGTCTGTTACACAGGAACAGGAGGAGGCCCATTCAGCCCCTCGAGTCTGTTACACAGGAACAGGAGGTCCATTCAGCCCCTCGAGTCTGTGTCACAGGCACAGGAGGAGGCCCATTCAGCCCCTCGAGCCTGTTACACAGGAACAGGTGGAGGCCGATTCAGTCCCTCGAACCTGTTACACAGGAAAAGGAGGAGGCCCATTCAGCCCCTCGAGCCTGTTACACAGGAACAGGAGGAGGCCCATTCGGCCCCTCGAGCCTGTTACACAGGAACAGGAGGCCCATTCAGCCCCTCGAGTCTGTTACACAGGAACAGGAGGTCCATTCAGCCCCTCGAGTCTGTTACACAGGAACAGGAGGAGGCCCATTCAGCCCCTCGAGCCTTTTACACAGGAACAGGAGGAGGTCCATTCAGTCCCTCGAGCCTGTTACACAGGAACAGGAGGAGGCCCATTCAGCCCCTCGAGCCTGTTACACAGGAACAGGAGGAGGCCCATTCTGCCCCTCGAGCCTGTTACACAGGAACAGGAGGAGGCCCATTCAGTCCCTCGAGTTGTTACACAGGAACAGGAGGAGGCCCATTCAGCCGCTCGAGCCTGTTACACAGGAACTGGAGGAGGCCCATTCAGTCCCTCGAGCCTGTTACACAGGAACAGGAGGAGGCCCATTCAGCCCCTCGAGACTGTTACACAGGAACAGGAGGAGGCCCATTCAGTCACTCGAGCCTGTTACACAGGAACAGGAGGCACATTCAGCCCCTCGAGCCTGTTACACAGGAACAGGAGTCCCATTCGGCCCCTCGAGCCTGTTACACAGGAACAGGAGTCCCATTCGGCCCCTCGAGCCTGTTACACAGGAACTGGAGGAGGCCCATTCAGTCCCTCGAGCCTGTTACACAGGAACAGGAGGAGGCCCATTCAGCCCCTCGAGACTGTTACACAGGAACAGGAGGAGGCCCATTCAGCCCTTCGAACCTTTTACACAGGAGCAGGAGGAGGCCCATTCAGTCCCTCGAGCCTGTTACACAGGAACAGGAGGAGGCCCATTCAGTCCCTCGAGCCTGTTACACAGGAACAGGAGGAGGCCCATTCAACCCCTCGAGTCTGTTACACAGGAACAGGAGGAGGCCCATTCAGTCCCTCGAGCCTGTTACACAGGAGCAGGAGGAGGCCAATTCAGCCTCTCGAGCCTGTTACACAGGAACAGGAGGAGGCCCATTCAGCCCCTCGAACCTGTTACACAGGAACAGGAGGAGGGCCCATTCAGCCCCTCGAGCCTGTTACACAGGAACAGGAGGAGGCCCATTCAGTCCCTCGAGCCTGTTACACAGGAGCAGGAGAAGGCCCATTCAGCCCCTCGATCCTGTTACACAGCAACAGGAGGAGGCCCATTCAGCCCCTCGAGCCTGTTACACAGGAACAGAAGGAGGCCCATTGAGCCGCTCGAGCCTGTTACACAGGAACAGAAGGAGGCCCATTCAGCCCCTCGAGCCTGTTACACAGGATCAGGAGGCCCATTCAGCCCCTCGAGCCTGTTACACAGGAACAGAAGGAGGCCCATTGAGCCGCTCGAGCCTGTTACACAGGAACAGGAGGAGGCCCATTCAGCCCCTCGAGCCTGTTACACAGGAACAGGAGTAGGCCCATTCAGTCCCTCGAGCCTGTTACACAGGAGCAGGAGGAGGCCCATTCAGCCCCTCGAGTCTGTTACACAGGAACAGGAGGAGGCCCAGTCAGCCCCTCGAGCCTGTTACACAGGAACAGAAGGCCCATTCGGCCCCTCGAGTCTTTTACACAGGAACAGGAGGAGGCCCATTCAGCTCCTTGAGTCTGTTACACAGGAACAGGAGGCGCATTCAGCCCCTCGAGTCTTTTACACAGGAACAGGAGGAGGCCCATTCAGCCCCTCGAGCCTGTTACACAGGAACAGGAGGAGGCCCATTCAGCCCCTCGAGCCTGTGTCACAGGAACAGGAGGAGGCCCATTCAGCCCCTCGAGCCTGTTACACAGGAACAGGTGGAGGCCGATTCAGTCCCTCGAGCCTGTTACACAGGAAAAGTCGGAGGCCCATTCAGCCCCTCGAGCCTGTTACACAGGAACAGGAGGAGGCCCATTCGGCCCCTCGAGCCTGTTACACAGGAACAGGAGGCCCATTCAGCCCCTCGAGTCTGTTACACAGGAACAGGAGGTCCATTCAGCCCCTCGAGTCTGTTACACAGGAACAGGAGGAGGCCCATTCAGCCCCTCGAACCTTTTACACAGGAACAGGAGGAGGTCCATTCAGCCCCTCGAGACTGTTACACAGGAACAGGAGGAGGCCCATTCCGTCACTCGAGCCTGTTACACAGGAACAGGAGGAGGCACATTCAGCCCCTCGAGCCTGTTACACAGGAACAGGAGTCCCATTCGGCCCCTCGAGCCTGTTACACAGGAACAGGAGTCCCATTTGGCCCCTCGAGCCTGTTACACAGGAACAGGAGGAGGCCCATTCAGCCCTTCGAACCTGTTACACAGGAGCAGGAGGAGGCCCATTCAGTCCCTCGAGCCTGTTACACAGGAACAGGAAGAGGCCCATTCAGTCCCTCGAGCCTGTTACACAGGAACAGGAGGAGGCCCATTCAACCCCTCGAGTCTGTTACACAGGAACAGGAGGAGGCCCATTCAGTCCCTCGAGCCTGTTACACAGGAGCAGGAGGAGGCCCATTCAGCCTCTCGAGCCTGTTACACAGGAACAGGAGGAGGCCCATTCAGCCCCTCGAACCTGTTACACAGGAACAGGAGGAGGCCCATTCAGCCCCTCGAGCCTGTTACACAGGAACAGGAGGAGGCCCATTCAGTCCCTCGAGCCTGTTACACATGAGCAGGAGGAGGCCCATTCAGCCCCTCGATCCTGTTACACAGCAACAGGAGGAGGCCCATTAAGCCGCTCGAGCCTGTTACACAGGAACAGAAGGAGGCCCATTCAGCCCCTCGAGCCTGTTACACAGGAACAGGAGGAGGCCCATTCAGCCCCTCGAGCCTGTTACACAGGAACGGGAGGAGGCCCATTCAGTCCCTCGAGCCTGTTATACAGGAGCAGGAGGAGGCCCATTCAGCCCCTCGAGTCTGTTACACAGGAACAGGAGTAGGCCCATTCAGCCCCTCGAGTGTGTTACACAGGAACAGGAGGAGGCCCATTCAGCCCCTCGTGCCTGTTACACAGGAACAGGAGGATTCCCATTCAGCCCCTCGAGCCTGTTACACAGGAACAGGAGGAGCCCCATTCGGCCCCTCGAGCCTGTTACACAGGAACAGGAGGAGGCCCATTCAGCCTCTCGAGCCTGTTACACAGGAACAGGAAGAGGCCCATTCAGCCCCTCGAGCCTGTTACACAGGAACAGGAGGAGGCCATTCAGTCCCTCGAGTCTGTTACACAGGAACAGGAAGAGGCCCATTCAGCCCCTCGAGTCTGTTACACAAGAACTGGAGGAGGCCATTCAGCGCCTCGAGCCTGTTACACAGGAACAGGAGGAGGCCCATTCAGCCCCTCGAGTCTGTTACACAGGAACAGGTGGAGGCCCATTCAGCCCCTCGAGTCTGTTACACAGCAACAGGAGGAGAACCATTCAGCCCCTCGAGCCTGTTACACAGGAACAGGAGGAGGCCCATTCAGTCCCTCGAGTCTGTTACACAGGAACAGGAGGAGGCCCATTCAGCCCCTCGATTCTGTTACACAGGAACAGGAGGAGGCCATTCAGCCCCTCGAGCCTGTTACACAGGAACAGCAGGAGGCCCATTCAGCTCCTCGAGTCTGTTACACAGGAACAGGAGGCCCATTCAGCCCCTCGAGTCTTTTACACAGGAACAGGAGGAGGCCCATTCAGCCCCTCGAGCCTGTTACACAGGAACAGGAGGAGGCCCATTATGCCCCTCGAGCCTGTGTCACAGGAACAGGAGGAGGCCCATTCAGCCCCTCGAGCCTGTTACACAGGAACAGGAGGAGGCCGATTCAGTCCCTCGAGCCTGTTACACAGGAAAAGGAGGAGGCCGATTCAGCCCCTCGAGCCTGTTACACAGGAACAGGAGGAGGCCCATTCGGCCCCTCGAGCCTGTTACACAGGAACAGGAGGCCCATTCAGCCCCTCGAGTCTGTTACACAGGAACAGGAGGTCCATTCAGCCCCTCGAGTCTGTTACACAGGAACAGGAGGAGGCCCATTCAGCCCCTCGAGCCTTTTACACAGGAACAGGAGGAGGTCCATTCAGTCCCTCGAGCCTGTTACACAGGAACAGGAGGAGAACCATTCAGCACCTCGAGCCTGTTACACAGGAACAGGAGGAGGCCCATTCTGCCCCTCGAGCCTGTTACACAGGAACAGGAGGAGGCCCATTCAGTCCCTCGAGACTGTTACACAGGAACAGGAGGAGGCACATTCAGCCCCTCGAGCCTGTTACACAGGAACTGGAGGAGGCCCATTCAGTCCCTCGAGCCTGATACACAGGAACAGGAGGAGGCCCATTCAGCCCCTCGAGACTGTTACACAGGAACAGGAGGAGGCCCATTCAGTCACTCGAGCCTGTTACACAGGAACAGGAGGAGGCACATTCAGCCCCTCGAGCCTGTTACACAGGAACAGGAGTCCCATTCGGCCCCTCGAGCCTGTTACACAGGAACAGGAGTCCCATTTGGCCCCTCGAGCCTGTTACACAGGAACAAGAGGAGGCCCATTCAGCCCTTCGAACCTGTTACACAGGAGCAGGAGGAGGCCCATTCAGTCCCTCGAGCCTGTTACACAGGAACAGGAGGAGGCCCATTCAGTCCCTCGAGCCTGTTACACAGGAACAGGAGGAGGCCCTTCAACCCCTCGAGTCTGTTATACAGGAACAGGAGGAGGCCCATTCAGCCCCTCGAGCCTGTTACACAGGAACAGGAGGAGGCCCATTCGGCCCCTCGAGACTGTTACACAGGAACAGGAAGAGGCCCATTCAGCCCCGCGAGCCTGTTACACAGGAACAGGAGGAGGCCCATTCAGTCCCTCGAGGCTGTTACACAGGAACAAGAGGAGGCCCATTCAGTCTCTCGAGCCTGTTACACAGGAACAGGAAGAGGCCCATTCAGTCCCTCGAGCCTGTTACACAGGAACAAGAGGAGGCCCATTCAGTCTCTCGAGCCTGTTACACAGGAACAGGAAGAGGCCCATTCAGCCCCTCGATTCTGTTACACAGGAACAGGAGGAGGCCATTCAGTCCCTCGAGCCTGTTACACAGGAACAGGAGGAGGCCCATTCAGCCCCTCGAGTCTGTTACACAGGAACAGGAGGAGGCCATTCAGCCCCTCGAGCCTGTTACACAGGAACAGCAGGAGGCCCATTCAGCTCCTCGAGTCTGTTACACAGGAACAGGAGGCCCATTCAGCCCCTCGAGTCTTTTACACAGGAACAGGAGGAGGCCCATTCAGCCCCTCGAGCCTGTTACACAGGAACAGGAGTAGGCCCATTCAGCCCCTCGAGCCTGTTACACAGGAACAGGAGGAGGCCGATTCAGTCCCTCGAGCCTGTCACACAGGAAAAGGAGGAGGCCCATTCAGCCCCTTGAGCCTGTTACACAGGAACAGGAGGAGGCCCATTCGGCCCCTCGAGCGTGTTACACAGGAACAGGAGGCCCATTCAGCCCCTCGAGTCTGTTACACAGGAACAGGAGGTCCATTCAGCCCCTCGAGTCTGTTACACAGGAACAGGAGGAGGCCCATTCAGCCCCTCGAGCCTTTTACACAGGAACAGGAGGAGGTCCATTCAGTCCCTCGAGCCTGTTACACAGGAACAGGAGGAGGCCCATTCAGCCCCTCGAGCCTGTTACACAGGAACAGGAGGAGGCCCATTCTGCCCCTCGAGCCTGTTACACAGGAACAGGAGGAGGCCCATTCAGTCCCTCGAGACTGTTACACAGGAACAGGAGGAGGCCCATTCAGCCCCTCGAGCCTGTTACACAGGAACTGGAGGAGGCCCATTCAGTCCCTCGAGACTGTTACACAGGAACAGGAGGAGGCCCATTCAGTCACTCGAGCCTGTTACACAGGAACAGGAGGAGGCACATTCAGCCCCTCGAGCCTGTTACACAGGAACAGGAGTCCCATTCGGCCCCTCGAGCCTGTTACACAGGAACAGGAGTCCCATTTGGCCCCTCGAGCCTGTTACACAGGAACAGGAGGCCCATTCAGTCCCTCGAGCCTGTTACACAGGAACAGGAGGAGGCCCATTCAGTCCCTCGAGCCTGTTACACAGGAACAGGAGGAGGCCCATTCAACCCCTCGAGTCTGTTACACAGGAACAGGAGGAGGCCCATTCAGTCCCTCGAGCCTGTTACACCGGAGCAGGAGGAGGCCCATTCAGCCTCTCGAGCCTGTTACACAGGAACAGGAGGAGGCCCATTCAGCCCCTCGAGTCTGTTACACAGGAACAGGAGGAGGCCCATTCAGCCCCTCGAACCTGTTACACAGGAACAGGAGGAGGGCCCATTCAGTCCCTCGAGCCTGTTACACAGGAGCAGGAGGAGGCCCATTCAGCCCCTCGAGCCTGTTACACACGAGCAGAAGGAGGCCCATTCAGCCCCTCGAGCCTGTTACACAGGAACAGAAGGAGGCCCATTCAGCCCCTCGAGCCTGTTACACACGAGCAGAAGGAGGCCCATTCAGCCCCTCGAGCCTGTTACACAGGAACAGGAGGAGGCCCATTCAGCCCCTCGAGCCTGTTACACAGGAACAGGAGGCCCATTCAGCCCCTCGAGCCTGTTACACAGGAACAGGAGGAGGCCCATTCAGTCCCTCGAGCAGAGTCGGCGGAAGACAGGAGAGACTGGCTGCTCAGCCGCGAGGCCTTCCGTGGTGGAATAGCCCCAGTCTCCGGCGCCTGCGGAAAAAGAGGGCCCCCCGTTCGACCTGAGGTCTGATCGGGGGTTTGCAAGACGGGCAAAAAAGAGTGGGGAAGCTTTGGCCCCCGCCGGGAGTCGAGCCAATCCCGAGACCCGAGCCTATCCCCTGGGGCCCGGTGCTGGGTGGTTGCATTGCCCACCTGTGGCCTCGTTGTAGTAAACATTGATCCTCTCCAGCTGTAGGTCGCTGTCCCCGTGGTACGTGCCAGTGGGATCGATTCCGTGTTCGTCACTGATCACCTCCCAGAACTGTCGGAGAAGGAGGGAGCGAGAGGGAGAGAGAGAGAGGTTATAGACGGAGCAACGGTCACAGGATGGAGGGTGTTTGCTCAGACCCTCCGGCCCCGCCCCCTATCCCTCGCCTCCTCACATCGAAATAGTCCGCCCGAGAGGCCTCGCTTTAACCTCATCTGAAAGACGGCACCTCCGACAGTGCGGGGCTCCCTCAGTACTGCCCCTCCGACAGTGCGGGGCTCCCTCAGTACTGCCCTTCCGACAGTGCGGCGCTCCCTCAGTACTGCCCCTCCGACACTGCGGGGCTCCCTCAGTACTGCCCCTCCGACAGTGCGGGGCTCCATCAGTACTGTCCCTCCGACACTGCGGGGCTCCCTCAGTACTGTCCCTCCGACACTGCGGGGCTCCCTCAGTACTGTCCCTCCGACAGTGCGGCGCTCCCTCAGTACTGCCCCTCCGACAGTGCGGGGCTCCCTCAGTACTGCCCCTCCGACACTGCGGGGCTCCCTCAGTACTGCCCCTCCGACAGTGCGGGGCTCCCTCAGTACTGTCCCTCCGACACTGCGGGGCTCCCTCAGTACTGCCCCTCCGACAGTGCGGGGCTCCATCAGTACTGCCCCTCCGACAGTGCGGCGCTCCCTCAGTACTGCCCCTCCGACAGTGCGGGGCTCTCTCAGTACTGTCCCTCCGACAGTGCGGCACTCCCTCAGTACTGTCCCTCCGACAGTGCAGCACTCCCTCAGTACTGTCCCTCCGACAGTACAGCACTCCCTCAGTACTGTCCCTCCGACAGTGCGGCACTCCCTCAGTACTGCCCCTCAGACAGTGCGGTGCTCCCTCAGTACTGTCCCTCCGACAGTGCGGCACTCCCTCAGTACTGTCCCTCCGACAGTGCGGCACTCCCTCATTACTGTCCCTCCGACAGTGCGGCGCTCCCTCAGTACTGCCCCTCCGACAGTACGGCACTCCCTCAGCACTGCCCCTCCGACAGTACGGCACTCGCTCTGCACTGACCCTCCGACAGCGCAGTACGGCACTCCCTCAGTACTGCCCCTCCGACAGCACAGTACGGCACTCCCTCAGTACTGCCCCTCCGACAGCGCAGCACTCCCTCAGTACTGCCCCTCCGACAGTGCAGCAGTCCCTCAGTACTGCCCCTCTGACAGCGCTCCCTCAGTACTGCCCCTCCGACAGTACGGCGCTCCCTCAGTACTGCCCCTCCGACAGTGCAGCTCTCCCTCAGTACTGTCCCTCCGACAGTGCGGCACTCCCTCAGCACTGCCCCTCCGACAGTGCGGCGCTCCCTCAGTACTGCCCCTCCGACAGTACGGCTCTCCCTCAGCACTGCCCCTCCGACAGTACGGCACTCCCTCAGTACTGTCCCTCCGACAGCGCTCCCTCAGTACTGCCCATCCGACAGTGCGGCATTCCCTCAGCACTGCCCCTCCGACAGCGCAGTACGGCACTCCCTCAGTACTGCCCCTCTGACAGCGCTCCCTCAGTACTGCCCCTCCGACAGCGCTCCTTCAGTATTGCCCCTCCGATAGAACGACGCTCCCTCAGTACTGCCCCTCCGACAGCGCTCCCTCAGTACTGCCCCTCCGACAGCGCTCCCTCAGTACTGCCCCTCCGACAGTACGACGCTCCCTCAGTACTGCCCCTCCGACAGTGCGGCACTCCCTCAGCACTGCCCCTCCGACAGCGCAGTACGGCACTCCCTCAATTCCCCCTCGGTGGCCCTCTGAGCCAGCCCAGGAACAGTTGGAGGTCGCTCAACCCTCCCTGAACCCCGCTGGCTCGCTGACCTTGGCTCCGATTTGGTTGCCACACTGGCCGGCTTGAAGGTGGACAATCTCCCTCATGACTTGTCGCCAAAACCTTCTTTGGACCTCGCTCAGCACACCTCCGCTCGAATGGATGGCTCGCGGCTCTCTGCTTTCCCTTTAAAGTACTTGGGGGTGTTAAATCCACCGACCCGACACTCACACTCACTCAAGCACGCCTCAGATCCCTCGGCCTTCCCATTGGGTCCACCGCACGTCAATCCAGGGCACGCTGGCTCGCTCCCAAAGTCGCCGGGCAACCAGAGTGTTTGCCAGAACATTAAACCCTCAGCCCGAGCCCACAACAAAACAAGGTAACTTTAGCCGAGCAACCAGAGTGTTTGCTGTTCCCCGGCAACCGAGTGTTTGAGGCGCTTTGTGCGACAACGGTTTTAACTGTGTTCAACGCCAAGCCTTCGATGCCCCATAAATAACGCCCCCCCTCGCCACCCCCCTCCCTCCCCCCCGCGCGCCCCGCCCCCCCCCGCCCCGCCCGCAGCCCCCCGACACAAAATAAATCCCCCAAGCCCCAGTCACGAAAGGTTGCTACACAGTTCAGCAAGAACCCCGTCAACAGAGAACTAAAGGGATGTATCCAACCAACGAGAGCAAGGGGGTTTGAGGGGGTTCCAGACCCGTACCTCGCTCTCGGGCACTGAGGACCAGACCTGTACCTCGCTCTCGGGCACTGAGGACCAGAAACCCTAACCTCGCTCTCGGGCACTGAGGACCAGAATCCCTAACCTCGCTCTCGGGCACTGAGGACCAGAAACCCTAACCTCGCTCTCGGGCACTGAGGACCAGAATCCCTAACCTCGCTCTCGGGCACTGAGGACCAGAAACCCTAACCTCGCTCTCGGGCACTGAGGACCAGACCCGTACCTCGCTCTCGGGCACTGAGGACCAGACCCGTACCTCGCTCTCGGGCACTGAGGACCAGAATCCCTAACCTCGCTCTCGGGCACTGAGGACCAGAATCCTGCCTCGCTCTCGGGCACTGAGGACCAGAATCCAACCTCGCTCTCGGGCACTGAGGACCAGAATCCCTAACCTCGCTCTCGGGCACTGAGGACCAGAATCCCTAACCTCGCTCTCGGACACTGAGGACCAGACCCGAACCTCGCTCTCGGGCACTGAGGACCAGACCCGTACCTCGCTCTCGGGCACTGAGGACCAGATCCCTAACCTCGCTCTCGGGCACTGTGTTCCAGAATCCCTAACCTCGCTCTCGGGCACTGAGGACCAGAATCCCGAACCTCGCTCTCGGGCACTGAGGACCAGAATCCCTAACCTCGCTCTCGGGCACTGAGGACCAGAATCCCGAACCTCGCTCTCGGGCACTGAGGACCAGGATCTAACCTCGCTCTCGGGCACTGAGGACCAGACCCGTCCCTCGCTCTCGGGCACTGAGGACTAGAATCCCTAACCTCGCTCTCGGGCACTGAGGACCAGACCTGTACCTCGCTCTCGGGCACTGAGGACCAGAAACCCTAACCTCGCTCTCGGGCACTGAGGACCAGAATCCCTAACCTCGCTCTCGGGCACTGAGGACCAGACCCGTACCTCGCTCTCGGGCACTGAGGACCAGACCCGTACCTCGCTCTCGGGCACTGAGGACCAGACCCGTACCTCGCTCTCGGGCACTGAGGACCAGACCCGTACCTCGCTCTCGGGCACTGAGGACCAGACCCGTACCTCGTTCTCAGGCACTGAGGACCAGAATCCTGCCTCGCTCTCGGGTACTGAGGACCAGAATCCCCAACCTCGCTCTCGGGCACTGAGGACCAGGATCTAACCTCGCTCTCGGGCACTGAGGACCAGACCCGTCCCTCGCTCTCGGGCACTGAGGACTAGAATCCCTAACCTCGCTCTCGGGCACTGAGGACCAGACCTGTACCTCGCTCTCGGGCACTGAGGACCAGAAACCCTAACCTCGCTCTCGGGCACTGAGGACCAGAATCCCTAACCTCGCTCTCGGACACTGAGGACCAGACCCGTACCTCGCTCTCGGGCACTGAGGACCAGACCCGTACCTCGCTCTAGGGCACTGAGGACCAGACCCGTACCTCGCTCTCGGGAACTGAGGACCAGACCCGTACCTCGCTCTCGGGCACTGAGGACCAGACCCGTACCTCGTTCTCAGGCACTGAGGACCAGAATCCTGCCTCGCTCTCGGGTACTGAGGACCAGAATCCCCAACCTCGCTCTCGGGCACTGAGAACAGAGTCCCTAACCTCGCTCTCGGGCACTGAGGACCAGAATCCACAACCTCGCTCTCGGGCACTGAGACCAGAGTCCCTAACCTCGCTCTCGGGCACTGAGGACCAGAATCCCTTACCTCGCTCTCACGCACTGAGGACCAGAGTCCCTAACCTCGCTCTCGGGCACTGAGGACCAGATCCCTAACCTCGCTCTCGGGTACTGAGTTCCAGAATCCCTAACCTCGCTCTCGGGCACTGAGGACCAGAATCCCGAACCTCGCTCTCGGGCACTGAGGACCAGGATCTAACCTCGCTCTCGGGCACTGAGGACCAGATCCGTCCCTCGCTCTCGGGCACTGAGGACTAGAATCCCTAACCTCGCTCTCGGGCACTGAGGACCAGATCCCTAACCTCGCTCTCGGGCACTGAGGACCAGACCCGTACCTCGCTCTCAGGCACTGAGGACCAGACCCGTACCTCGCTCTCGGGCACTGAGGACCAGAATCCCTAACATCGCTCTCAGGTACTGAGGACCAGAATTCAACCTCGCTCTCGGGCACTGAGGAGCAGAATCCTGCCTCGCTCTCGGGTACTGAGGACCAGATCCCCAACCTCGCTCTCGGTCACTGAGGACCAGACCCGTACCTCGCTCTCCGGCACTGAGGACCAGAATCCCTAACCTCGCTCTCGGGCACTGTGATCCAGAATCCCCAACCTCGCTCTCGGGCACTGAGGACCAGAATCCCTAACCTCGCTCTCGGGCACTGAGGACCAGAATCTAACCTCGCTCTCGGGCACTGAGGACCAGACCTGTCCTTCGCTCTCGGGCAGTGAGGACCAGAATCCCTTAGCTCGCTCTCAGGCACTGAGGACCAGAATCCCTAACATCGCTCTCGCGCACTGAGGACCAGAATCCCCAACCTCGATCTCGGGCACTGAGGACCAGACCCTTACCTCGCTCTCAGGCACTGAGGACCAGACCCGAACTACGCTCTCGGGCACTGAGGACCAGAATCCCGAACCTCGCTCTCGGGTACTGAGGACCAGAATCCAACCTCTCTCTCGAGCACTAAGGACCAGAATCCTGCCTCACTCTCGGGTACTGAGGACCAGAATCCAACATTGCTCTCGCGCACTGAGGACCAGAATCCCTAAACTCGCTCTCGGGCACTGAGGACCAGAATCCTAACCTCGCTCTCGGGCACTGAGGACCAGAATCCTGCCTCGCTCTCGGGCACTGAGGACCAGAATCCAACCTCGCTCTCGGGCACTGAGGACCAGAATCCTAACACACTCTCGGGCACTGAGGCCCAGAATCCTAACACCCTCTCGGGCACTGAGGACCAGATCCCTAACCTCGCTCTCGGGCACTGAGGACCAGAATGCGAACACCCTCTCGGGCACTGAGGACCAGAATCCCTAACCTCGCTCTCAGGCATTGAGGACCAGAATCCAACCTCACTCTCGGGCACTGAGGACCAGAGTCCATCCTCGCTCTCGGGCACTGAGGACCAGAATCCCTAACCTCGCTCTCGGGCACTGAGGACCAGATCCCTAACCTCGCTCTCAGGCACTGAGGACCAGAATCCAACCTCGCTCTCGGGCACTGAGGACCAGAATCGTTAACCTCGCTCTCGGGCACTGAGGACCAGAATCCCTAACCTCGCTCTCGGGCACTGAGGACCAGAATCCTGCCTCGCTCGCGGGCACTGAGGACCAGATCCCTAACCTCGCTCTCGGGCACTGAGGACCAGATCCCTAACCTCGCTCTCGGGCACTGAGGACCAGAATCCTGCCTCCCTCTCGGGCACTGATGACCAGAATCGTGCCTCGCTCTCGGGCACTGAGGACCAGAATCCTAAACTCGCTCTCGGGCACTGAGGACCAGATCCCTAACCTCGCTCTCGGGCACTGAGGACCAGATCCCTAACCTCGCTCTCGGACACTGTGGACCAGAATCCTGCCTCGCTATCGGGCACTGAGGACCAGAATCCTAACCTCGCTCTCGGGCAATGAGGACCAGAATCCTAACCTCACTCTCGGGCACTGTGGACCAGAATCCTGCCTCGCTCTCGGGCACTGAGGACCAGATCCCTAACCTCGCTCTCGGGCACTGAGGACCAGAATCCCTAACCTCGCTCTCGGGCACTGAGGACCAGATCCCTAACCTCGCTCTCGGGCACTGAGGACCTGAATCCCTAACCTCGCTCTCGGGCACTGAGGACCAGAATCCCTAACCTCGCTCTCGGGCACTGAGGACCAGAATCCCTAACCTCGCTCTCGGACACTGAGGACCAGACCCGTACCTCGCTCTCGGGCACTGAGGCCCAGACCCGTACCTCGCTCTCGGGCACTGAGGACCAGACCCGTACCTCGTTCTCAGGCACTGAGGACCAGAATCCCGAACCTCGCTCTCGGGCACTGAGGACCAGAAACCCTAACCTCGCTCTCGGGCACTGAGACCAGAATCCCTAACCTCGCTCTCGGGCACTGAGGACCAGAATCCCTAACCTCGCTCTCGGGCACTGAGGACCAGAATCTCTAACCTCGCTCTCGGACACTGAGGACCAGACCCGTACCTCGCTCTCCGGCACTGAGGACCAGACCCGTACCTCGCTCTCGGGCACTGAGGACCAGACCCGTACCTCGCTCTCGGGCACTGAGGACCAGACCCGTACCTCGCTCTCGGGCACTGAGGACCAGACCCGTACCTCGTTCTCAGGCACTGAGGACCAGAATCCTGCCTCGCTCTCGGGTACTGAGGACCAGAATCCCCAACCTCGCTCTCGGGCACTGAGACCAGAGTCCCTAACCTCGCTCTCGGGCACTGAGGACCAGAATCCACAACCTCGCTCTCGGGCACTGAGACCAGAGTCCCTAACCTCGCTCTCGGGCACTGAGAACCAGAATCCCTTACCTCGCTCTCACGCACTGAGGACCAGAGTCCCTAACCTCGCTCTCGGGCACTGAGGACCAGATCCCTAACCTCGCTCTCGGGCACTGAGGACCAGAATCCCTAACCTCGCTCTCGGGCACTGTGATCCAGAATCCCTAACCTCGCTCTCGGGCAATGAGGACCAGAATCTAACCTCGCTCTCGGGCACTGAGGACCAGACCTGTCCCTCGCTCTCGGGCAGTGAGGACCAGAATCCCTTACCTCGCTCTCAGGCACTGAGGACCAGAATCCCTAACATCGCTCTCGCGCACTGAGGACCAGAATCCCCAACCTCGATCTCGGGCACTGAGGACCAGACCCTTACCTTGCTCTCAGGCACTGAGGACCAGGCCCGAACCTCGCTCTCGGGCACTGAGGACCAGAATCCCGAACCTCGCTCTCGGGTACTGAGGACCAGAATCCAACCTCTCTCTCGAGCACTGAGGACCAGAATCCTGCCTCACTCTCGGGTACTGAGGACCAGAATCCAACATTGCTCTCAGGAACTGAGGACTAGAATCCCTAAACTCGCTCTCGGGCACTGAGGACCAGAATCCTAACCTCGCTCTCGGGCACTGAGGACCAGAATCCTGCCTCGCTCTCGGGCACTGAGGACCAGATCCCAAACCTCGCTCTCGGACACTGAGGTCCAGAATCCTGCCTCGCTCTCGGGCACTGAGGACCAGAATCCAACCTCGCTCTCGGGCACTGAGGACCAGAATCCTAACACACTCTCGGGCACTGAGGCCCAGAATCCTAACACCCTCTTGGGCACTGAGGACCAGATCCCTAACCTCGCTCTCGGGCACTGAGGACCAGAATGCGAACACCCTCTCGGGCACTGAGGACCAGAATCCCTAACCTCGCTCTCAGGCATTGAGGACCAGAATCCAACCTCACTCTCGAGCACTGAGGACCAGAGTCCATCCTCGCTCTCGGGCACTGAGGACCAGAATCCCTAACCTCGCTCTCGGGCACTGAGGACCAGATCCCTAACCTCGCTCTCAGGCACTGAGGACCAGAATCCAACCTCGCTCTCGGGCACTGAGGACCAGAATCGTTAACCTCGCTCTCGGGCACTGAGGACCAGAATCCCTAACCTCGCTCTCGGGCACTGAGGACCAGAATCCTGCCTCGCTCGCGGGCACTGAGGACCAGATCCCTAACCTCGCTCTCGGGCACTGAGGACCAGATCCCTAACCTCGCTCTCGGGCACTGAGGACCAGAATCCTGCCTCCCTCTCGGGCACTGATGACCAGAATCGTGCCTCGCTCTTGGGCACTGAGGACCAGAATCCTAAACTCGCTCTCGGGCACTGAGGACCAGATCCCTAACCTCGCTCTCGGGCACTGAGGACCAGATCCCTAACCTCGCTCTCGGACACTGTGGACCAGAATCCTGCCTCGCTCTCGGGCACTGAGGACCAGAATCCTAACCTCGCTCTTGGGCACTGAGGACCTGAATCCTAATCTCACTCTCGGGCACTGTGGACCAGAATCCTGCCTCGCTCTCGGACACTGAGGACCAGATCCCTAACCTCGCTCTCGGGCACTGAGGACCAGAATCCTGCCTCGCTCTCGGGCACTGAGGACCAGATCCCTAACCTCGCTCTCGGGCACTGAGGACCAGAAACCCTAACCTCGCTCTCGGGCACTGAGGACCAGACCCGTACCTCGCTCTCGGGCACTGAGGACCAGACCCGTACCTCGCTCTCGGGCACTGAGGACCAGAATCCCTAACCTCGCTCTCGGGCACTGAGGACCAGAATCCTGCCTCGCTCTCGGGCACTGAGGACCAGAATCCAACCTCGCTCTCGGGCACTGAGGACCAGAATCCCTAACCTCGCTCTCGGGCACTGAGGACCAGAATCCCTAACCTCGCTCTCGGACACTGAGGACCAGACCCGAACCTCGCTCTCGGGCACTGAGGACCAGACCCGTACCTCGATCTCGGGCACTGAGGACCAGATCCCTAACCTCGCTCTCGGGCACTGTGTTCCAGAATCCCTAACCTCGCTCTCGGGCACTGAGGACCAGAATCCCGAACCTCGCTCTCGGGCACTGAGGACCAGAATCCCTAACCTCGCTCTCGGGCACTGAGGACCAGAATCCCGAACCTCGCTCTCGGGCACTGAGGACCAGGATCTAACCTCGCTCTCGGGCACTGAGGACCAGACCCGTCCCTCGCTCTCGGGCACTGAGGACTAGAATCCCTAACCTCGCTCTCGGGCACTGAGGACCAGACCTGTACCTCGCTCTCGGGCACTGAGGACCAGAAACCCTAACCTCGCTCTCGGGCACTGAGGACCAGAATCCCTAACCTCGCTCTCGGGCACTGAGGACCAGACCCGTACCTCGCTCTCGGGCACTGAGGACCAGACCCGTACCTCGCTCTCGGGCACTGAGGACCAGACCCGTACCTCGCTCTCGGGCACTGAGGACCAGACCCGTACCTCGCTCTCGGGCACTGAGGACCAGACCCGTACCTCGTTCTCAGGCACTGAGGACCAGAATCCTGCCTCGCTCTCGGGTACTGAGGACCAGAATCCCCAACCTCGCTCTCGGGCACTGAGGACCAGGATCTAACCTCGCTCTCGGGCACTGAGGACCAGACCCGTCCCTCGCTCTCGGGCACTGAGGACTAGAATCCCTAACCTCGCTCTCGGGCACTGAGGACCAGACCTGTACCTCGCTCTCGGGCACTGAGGACCAGAAACCCTAACCTCGCTCTCGGGCACTGAGGACCAGAATCCCTAACCTCGCTCTCGGACACTGAGGACCAGACCCGTACCTCGCTCTCGGGCACTGAGGACCAGACCCGTACCTCGCTCTAGGGCACTGAGGACCAGACCCGTACCTCGCTCTCGGGAACTGAGGACCAGACCCGTACCTCGCTCTCGGGCACTGAGGACCAGACCCGTACCTCGTTCTCAGGCACTGAGGACCAGAATCCTGCCTCGCTCTCGGGTACTGAGGACCAGAATCCCCAACCTCGCTCTCGGGCACTGAGAACAGAGTCCCTAACCTCGCTCTCGGGCACTGAGGACCAGAATCCACAACCTCGCTCTCGGGCACTGAGACCAGAGTCCCTAACCTCGCTCTCGGGCACTGAGGACCAGAATCCCTTACCTCGCTCTCACGCACTGAGGACCAGAGTCCCTAACCTCGCTCTCGGGCACTGAGGACCAGATCCCTAACCTCGCTCTCGGGTACTGAGTTCCAGAATCCCTAACCTCGCTCTCGGGCACTGAGGACCAGAATCCCGAACCTCGCTCTCGGGCACTGAGGACCAGGATCTAACCTCGCTCTCGGGCACTGAGGACCAGATCCGTCCCTCGCTCTCGGGCACTGAGGACTAGAATCCCTAACCTCGCTCTCGGGCACTGAGGACCAGATCCCTAACCTCGCTCTCGCGCACTGAGGACCAGACCCGTACCTCGCTCTCAGGCACTGAGGACCAGACCCGTACCTCGCTCTCGGGCACTGAGGACCAGAATCCCTAACATCGCTCTCAGGTACTGAGGACCAGAATTCAACCTCGCTCTCGGGCACTGAGGAGCAGAATCCTGCCTCGCTCTCGGGTACTGAGGACCAGATCCCCAACCTCGCTCTCGGTCACTGAGGACCAGACCCGTACCTCGCTCTCCGGCACTGAGGACCAGAATCCCTAACCTCGCTCTCGGGCACTGTGATCCAGAATCCCCAACCTCGCTCTCGGGCACTGAGGACCAGAATCCCTAACCTCGCTCTCGGGCACTGAGGACCAGAATCTAACCTCGCTCTCGGGCACTGAGGACCAGACCTGTCCTTCGCTCTCGGGCAGTGAGGACCAGAATCCCTTAGCTCGCTCTCAGGCACTGAGGACCAGAATCCCTAACATCGCTCTCGCGCACTGAGGACCAGAATCCCCAACCTCGATCTCGGGCACTGAGGACCAGACCCTTACCTCGCTCTCAGGCACTGAGGACCAGACCCGAACTACGCTCTCGGGCACTGAGGACCAGAATCCCGAACCTCGCTCTCGGGTACTGAGGACCAGAATCCAACCTCTCTCTCGAGCACTAAGGACCAGAATCCTGCCTCACTCTCGGGTACTGAGGACCAGAATCCAACATTGCTCTCGCGCACTGAGGACCAGAATCCCTAAACTCGCTCTCGGGCACTGAGGACCAGAATCCTAACCTCGCTCTCGGGCACTGAGGACCAGAATCCTGCCTCGCTCTCGGGCACTGAGGACCAGATCCCGAACCTCGCTCTCGGACACTGAGGTCCAGAATCCTGCCTCGCTCTCGGGCACTGAGGACCAGAATCCAACCTCGCTCTCGGGCACTGAGGACCAGAATCCTAACACACTCTCGGGCACTGAGGCCCAGAATCCTAACACCCTCTCGGGCACTGAGGACCAGATCCCTAACCTCGCTCTCGGGCACTGAGGACCAGAATGCGAACACCCTCTCGGGCACTGAGGACCAGAATCCCTAACCTCGCTCTCAGGCATTGAGGACCAGAATCCAACCTCACTCTCGGGCACTGAGGACCAGAGTCCATCCTCGCTCTCGGGCACTGAGGACCAGAATCCCTAACCTCGCTCTCGGGCACTGAGGACCAGATCCCTAACCTCGCTCTCAGGCACTGAGGACCAGAATCCAACCTCGCTCTCGGGCACTGAGGACCAGAATCGTTAACCTCGCTCTCGGGCACTGAGGACCAGAATCCCTAACCTCGCTCTCGGGCACTGAGGACCAGAATCCTGCCTCGCTCGCGGGCACTGAGGACCAGATCCCTAACCTCGCTCTCGGGCACTGAGGACCAGATCCCTAACCTCGCTCTCGGGCACTGAGGACCAGAATCCTGCCTCCCTCTCGGGCACTGATGACCAGAATCGTGCCTCGCTCTCGGGCACTGAGGACCAGAATCCTAAACTCGCTCTCGGGCACTGAGGACCAGATCCCTAACCTCGCTCTCGGGCACTGAGGACCAGATCCCTAACCTCGCTCTCGGACACTGTGGACCAGAATCCTGCCTCGCTATCGGGCACTGAGGACCAGAATCCTAACCTCGCTCTCGGGCAATGAGGACCAGAATCCTAACCTCACTCTCGGGCACTGTGGACCAGAATCCTGCCTCGCTCTCGGGCACTGAGGACCAGATCCCTAACCTCGCTCTCGGGCACTGAGGACCAGAATCCCTAACCTCGCTCTCGGGCACTGAGGACCAGATCCCTAACCTCGCTCTCGGGCACTGAGGACCTGAATCCCTAACCTCGCTCTCGGGCACTGAGGACCAGAATCCCTAACCTCGCTCTCGGGCACTGAGGACCAGAATCCCTAACCTCGCTCTCGGACACTGAGGACCAGACCCGTACCTCGCTCTCGGGCACTGAGGCCCAGACCCGTACCTCGCTCTCGGGCACTGAGGACCAGACCCGTACCTCGTTCTCAGGCACTGAGGACCAGAATCCCGAACCTCGCTCTCGGGCACTGAGGACCAGAAACCCTAACCTCGCTCTCGGGCACTGAGGACCAGAATCCCTAACCTCGCTCTCGGGCACTGAGGACCAGAATCCCTAACCTCGCTCTCGGGCACTGAGGACCAGAATCCCTAACCTCGCTCTCGGACACTGAGGACCAGACCCGTACCTCGCTCTCCGGCACTGAGGACCAGACCCGTACCTCGCTCTCGGGCACTGAGGACCAGACCCGTACCTCGCTCTCGGGCACTGAGGACCAGACCCGTACCTCGCTCTCCGGCACTGAGGACCAGACCCGTACCTCGTTCTCAGGCACTGAGGACCAGAATCCTGCCTCGCTCTCGGGTACTGAGGACCAGAATCCCCAACCTCGCTCTCGGGCACTGAGACCAGAGTCCCTAACCTCGCTCTCGGGCACTGAGGACCAGAATCCACAACCTCGCTCTCGGGCACTGAGACCAGAGTCCCTAACCTCGCTCTCGGGCACTGAGAACCAGAATCCCTTACCTCGCTCTCACGCACTGAGGACCAGAGTCCCTAACCTCGCTCTCGGGCACTGAGGACCAGATCCCTAACCTCGCTCTCGGGCACTGAGGACCAGAATCCCTAACCTCGCTCTCGGGCACTGTGATCCAGAATCCCTAACCTCGCTCTCGGGCAATGAGGACCAGAATCTAACCTCGCTCTCGGGCACTGAGGACCAGACCTGTCCCTCGCTCGCGGGCAGTGAGGACCAGAATCCCTTACCTCGCTCTCAGGCACTGAGGACCAGAATCCCTAACATCGCTCTCGCGCACTGAGGACCAGAATCCCCAACCTCGATCTCGGGCACTGAGGACCAGACCCTTACCTTGCTCTCAGGCACTGAGGACCAGGCCCGAACCTCGCTCTCGGGCACTGAGGACCAGAATCCCGAACCTCGCTCTCGGGTACTGAGGACCAGAATCCAACCTCTCTCTCGAGCACTGAGGACCAGAATCCTGCCTCACTCTCGGGTACTGAGGACCAGAATCCAACATTGCTCTCAGGAACTGAGGACTAGAATCCCTAAACTCGCTCTCGGGCACTGAGGACCAGAATCCTAACCTCGCTCTCGGGCACTGAGGACCAGAATCCTGCCTCGCTCTCGGGCACTGAGGACCAGATCCCAAACCTCGCTCTCGGACACTGAGGTCCAGAATCCTGCCTCGCTCTCGGGCACTGAGGACCAGAATCCAACCTCGCTCTCGGGCACTGAGGACCAGAATCCTAACACACTCTCGGGCACTGAGGCCCAGAATCCTAACACCCTCTTGGGCACTGAGGACCAGATCCCTAACCTCGCTCTCGGGCACTGAGGACCAGAATGCGAACACCCTCTCGGGCACTGAGGACCAGAATCCCTAACCTCGCTCTCAGGCATTGAGGACCAGAATCCAACCTCACTCTCGAGCACTGAGGACCAGAGTCCATCCTCGCTCTCGGGCACTGAGGACCAGAATCCCTAACCTCGCTCTCGGGCACTGAGGACCAGATCCCTAACCTCGCTCTCAGGCACTGAGGACCAGAATCCAACCTCGCTCTCGGGCACTGAGGACCAGAATCGTTAACCTCGCTCTCGGGCACTGAGGACCAGAATCCCTAACCTCGCTCTCGGGCACTGAGGACCAGAATCCTGCCTCGCTCGCGGGCACTGAGGACCAGATCCCTAACCTCGCTCTCGGGCACTGAGGACCAGATCCCTAACCTCGCTCTCGGGCACTGAGGACCAGAATCCTGCCTCCCTCTCGGGCACTGATGACCAGAATCGTGCCTCGCTCTTGGGCACTGAGGACCAGAATCCTAAACTCGCTCTCGGGCACTGAGGACCAGATCCCTAACCTCGCTCTCGGGCACTGAGGACCAGATCCCTAACCTCGCTCTCGGACACTGTGGACCAGAATCCTGCCTCGCTCTCGGGCACTGAGGACCAGAATCCTAACCTCGCTCTCGGGCACTGAGGACCTGAATCCTAATCTCACTCTCGGGCACTGTGGACCAGAATCCTGCCTCGCTCTCGGGCACTGAGGACCAGATCCCTAACCTCGCTCTCGGGCACTGAGGACCAGAATCCTGCCTCGCTCTCGGGCACTGAGGACCAGATCCCTAACCTCGCTCTCGGGCACTGAGGACCAGAATCCTAACCTCGCTCTCGGGCACTGAAGACCAGAATCCAATCTCGCTCTCGGGCACTGAGGACCAGAATCCCTAACCTCGCTCTCGGGCACTGAGGACCAGATCCCTAACCTCGCTCGAAGGCACTGAGGACCAGAATCCAACCTCGCTCTCGGGCACTGAGGACCAGAATCGTTAACCTCTCTCTCGGGCACTGAGGACCAGAATCCCGAACCTCGCTCTCGGGCACTGAGGACCAGAATCCTGCCTCGCTCGCGGGCACTGAGGACCAGATCCCTAACCTCGCTCTCGGGCACTGAGGACCAGATCCCTAACCTCGCTCTCGGGCACTGAGGACCAGAATCCTGCCTCCCTCTCGGGCACTGATGAATTGAATCGTGCCTCGCTCTCGGGCACTGAGGACCAGAATCCTAAACTCGCTCTCGGGCACTGAGGACCAGATCCCTAACCTCGCTCTCGGGCACTGAGGACCAGAACCCTAACCTCGCTCTCGGGCACTGTGGACCGGAATCCTGCCTCGCTCTCGGGCACTGAGGACCAGAATCCTAACCTCGCTCTCAGGCACTGAGGACCAGTATCCTGCCTCGCTCTCGGGCACTGAGGACCAGATCCCTAACCTCGCTCTCGGGCACTGAGGACCAGAATCCTGCCTCCCTCTCGGGCACTGAGGACCAGATCCCTAACCTCCCTCTCGGGCACTGAGGACCAGAATCCCTAACCTTGCTCTCGGGCAATGAGGACCAGAATCTTGCCTCGCTCTCGGGCACTGAGGACCAGAATCCTAACCTCACTCTCGGGCACTGTGGACCAGAATCCTGCCTCGCTCTCGGGCACTGAGGACCAGAATCCTGCCTCGCTCTCGGGCACTGAGGACCAGAATCCCTAACCTCGCTCTCGGGCACTGAGGACCAGAATCCCTAACCTCGCTCTCGGGCACTGAGGACCAGAATCCTGCCTCCCTCTCGGGCACTGATGACCAGAATCGTGCCTCGCTCTCGGGCACTGAGGACCAGAATCCTAAACTCGCTCTCGGGCACTGAGGACCAGATCCCTAACCTCGCTCTCGGGCACTGAGGACCAGATCCCTAACCTCGCTCTCGGACACTGTGGATCAGAATCCTGCCTCGCTCTCGGGCACTGAGGACCAGAATCCTTCCTCGCTCTCGGGCACTGAGGAACAGACCCGTACCTCGCTCTCGGGCACTGAGGACCAGACCCGTACCTCGCTCTCGGGCACTGAGGACCAGACCCGTACCTCGTTCTCAGGCACTGAGGACCAGAATCCTGCCTCGCTCTCGGGTACTGAGGACCAGAATCCCCAACCTCGCTCTCGGGCACTGAGACCAGAGTCCCTAACCTCGCTCTCGGGCACTGAGGACCAGAATCCACAACCTCGCTCTCGGGCACTGAGACCAGAGTCCCGAACCTCGCTCTCGGGCACTGAGGACCAGAATCCCTTACCTCGCTCTCACGCACTGAGGACCAGAGTCCCTAACCTCGCTCTCGGGCACTGAGGACCAGATCCCTAACCTCGCTCTCGGGCACTGAGTTCCAGAATCCCTAACCTCGCTCTCGGGCACTGAGGACTAGAATCCCTAACCTCGCTCTCGGGCACTGAGGACCAGATCCCTAACCTCGCTCTCGGGCACTGAGGACCAGACCCGTACCTCGCTCTCAGGCACTGAGGACCAGACCCGTACCTCGCTCTCGGGCACTGAGGACCAGAATCCCTGACATCGCTCTCGGGTACTGAGGACCAGAATTCAACCTCGCTCTCGGGCACTGAGGAGCAGAATCCTGCCTCGCTCTCGGGTACTGAGGACCAGATCCCCAACCTCGCTCTCGGGTACTGAGGACCAGACCCGTACCTCGCTCTCGGGCACTGAGGACCAGAATCCCTAACCTCGCTCTCGGGCACTGAGGACCAGAATCCCTAACCTCGCTCTCGGGCACTGTGATCCAGAATCCCTAACCTCGCTCTCGGGCACTGAGGACCAGAATCCCTAACCTCGCTCTCGGGCACTGAGGACCAGATTCTAACCTCGCTCTCGGGCACTGAGGACCAGACCTGTCCCTCGCTCTCGGGCACTGAGGACCAGAATCCCTTACCACGCTATCAGGCACTGAGGACCAGAATCCCTAACATCGCTCTCGCGCACTGAGGACCAGAATCCCCAACCTCGATCTCGGGCACTGAGGACCAGAATCCCGAACCTCGCTCTCGGGTACTGAGGACCAGAATCCAACCTCTCTCTCGAGCACTGAGGACCAGAATCCTGCCTCGCTCTCGGGTACTGAGGACCAGAATCCAACATTGCTCTCAGGAACTGAGGACCAGAATCCCTAAACTCGCTCTCGGGCACTGAGGACCAGAATCCTAACCTCGCTCTCGAGCACTGAGGACCAGATCCCGAACCTCGCTCTCGGGCACTGAGGTCCAGAATCCTGCCTCGCTCTCGGGCACTGAGGACCAGAATCCAACCTCGCTCTCGGGCACTGAGGACCAGAATCCTAACACACTCTCGGGCACTGAGGCCCACATTCCTAACACCCTCTCGGGCACTGAGGACCAGATCCCTAACCTCGCTCTCGGGCACTGAGGACCAGAATGCGAACACCCTCTCGGGCACTGAGGACCAGAATCCCTAACCTCGCTCTCAGGCATTGAGGACCAGAATCCAACCTCACTCTCGGGCACTGAGGATCAGATCCCTAACCTCGCTCTCGGGCACTGAGGACCAGATCCCTAACCTCGCTCTCAGGCACTGAGGACCAGAATCCAACCTCACTCTCGGGCACTGAGGACCAGAAACTTTAACCTCGCTCTCGGGCACTGAGTACCAGATCCCTAACCTCGCTCTCGGGCACTGAGGACCAGAATCCTGCCTCCCTCTCAGGCACTGATGACCAGAATCGTGCCTCGCTCTCGGGCACTGAGGACCAGAATCCTAAACTCGCTCTCGGGCACTGAGGACCAGATCCCTAACCTCGCTCTCGGGCACTGAGGACAAGATCCCTAACCTCGCTCTCGGGCACTGTGGACCAGAATCCTGCCTCGCTCTCGGGCACTGAGGACCAGAATCCTAACCTCGCTCTCGGGCACTGAGGACCAGTATCCTGCCTCGCTCTCGGGCACTGAGGACCAGATCCCTAACCTCGCGCTCGGGCACTGAGGACCAGAATCCTGCCTCCCTCTCGGGCACTGAGGACCAGATCCCTAACCTCGCTCTCGGGCACTGAGGACCAGAATCTTGCCTCGCTCTCGGGCACTGAGGACCAGAATCCTAACCTCACTCTCGGGCACTGTGGACCAGAATCCTGCCTCGCTCTCGGGCACTGAGGACCAGATCCCTAACCTCGCTCTCGAGCACTGAGGACCATAATCCTGCCTCGCTCTCGGGCACTGAGGATCAGATCCCTAACCTCGCTCTCGGGCACTGAGGACTAGAATCCTAACCTCGCTCTCGGGCACTGAAGACCAGAATCCAATCTCGCTCTCGGGCACTGAGGACCAGAATCCCTAACCTCGCTCTCGGGCACTGAGGACCAGATCCCTAACCTCGCTCTCAGGCACTGAGGACCAGAATCCAACCTCGCTCTCGGGCACTGAGGACCAGAATCGTTAACCTCGCTCTCGGGCACTGAGGACCAGAATCCCTAACCTCGCTCTCGGGCACTGAGGACCAGAATCCTGCCTCGCTCGCGGGCACTGAGGACCAGATCCCTAACCTCGCTCTCGGGCACTGAGGACCAGATCCCTAACCTCGCTCTCGGGCACTGAGGACCAGAATCCTGCCTCCCTCTCGGGCACTGATGACCAGAATCGTGCCTCGCTCTCGGGCACTGAGGACCAGAATCCTAAACTCGATCTCGGGCACTGAGGACCAGATCCCTAACCTCGCTCTCGGGCACTGAGGACCAGATCCCTAACCTCGCTCTCGGGCACTGTGGACCAGAATCCTGCCTCGCTCTCGGGCACTGAGGACCAGAGTCCTAACCTCGCTCTCGGGCACTGAGGACCAGTATCCTGCCTCGCTCTCGGGCACTGAGGACTAGATCCCTAACCTCGCTCTCGGGCACTGAGGACCAGAATCCTGCCTCCCTCTCGGGCACTGAGGACCAGATCCCTAACCTCCCTCTCGGGCACTGAGGACCAGAATCCTAACCTCACTCTCGGGCACTGTGGACTAGAATCCTGCCTCGCTCTCGGGCACTGAGGACCAGATCCCTAACCTCGCTCTCGGGCACTGAGGACCAGAATCCTGCCTCCCTCTCGGGCACTGAGGACCAGATCCCTAACCTCGCTCTCGGGCACTGAGGACCAGAATCCTAACCTCGCTCTCGGGCACTGAAGACCAGAATCCAATCTCGCTCTCAGTCACTGAGGACCAGAATCCCTAACCTCGCTCTCGGGCACTGAGACCAGAATCCTAACCTCGCTCTCGGGCACTGAGGACCAGAACCCTAACCTCGCTCTCGGGCACTGAGGACCAGAATCCATCCTCGCTCTCAGGCACTGACGACCAGAATCCTAACCTCGCTCTCGGCACTGAGGCCCAGAATCCTACCTCCCTCTCGGGCACTGAGCACCAGAATCCTAACCTCGCTCTCGGGCACTGAGGCCCTAATCCTAACACACTCTCGGGCACTGAGGCCCAGAATCCGAACACCCTCTCGGGCACTGAGGACCAGATCCCTAACCTCGCTCTCGGGCACTGAGGACCAGAATCCAACCTCGCTTTCAGGCACTGAGGACCAGAATTCCTAACCTCGCTCTCGGGCACTGAGGACCAGCTCCCTAACCTCGCTCTCGGGCACTGAGGACCAGAATCCCTAACCTCGCTCTCGGGCACTGAGGACCAGAATCCCTAACCTCGCTCTCGGGCACTGAGGTCCAGAATCCCTAACCTCGCTCTCGGGCACTGAGGACCAGAATCCCTAACCTCGATCTCGGGCACTGAGGACCAGAATCTAACCTCGCTCTCGGGCACTGAGGACCAGACCCGTCCCTCGCTCTATAGCACTGAGGACCAGAATCCCTAACCTCGCTCTCGCGCACTGAGGACCAGAATCCCCAACCTCGCTCTCGGGCACTGAGGACCAGACCCGTACCTCGCTCTCGGGCACTGAGGAACAGACCCGTACCTCGCTCTCGGGCACTGAGGACCAGACCCGTACCTCGCTCTCGGGCACTGAGGACCAGAATCCCTAACCTCGCTCTCGGGCACTGAGGACCAGATCCCTAACCTCGCTCTCGGGCACTGAGGACCAGACCCGTACCTCGCTCTCAGGCACTGAGGACTAGACCCGTACCTCGCTCTCGGGCACTGAGGACCAGAATCCCTAACATCGCTCTCGGGTACTGAGGACCAGAATTCAACCTCGCTCTCGGGCACTGAGGAGCAGAATCCTACCTCGCTCTCGGGTACTGAGGACCAGATCCCCAACCTCGCTCTCGGGCACTGAGGACCAGACCCGTACCTCGCTCTCGGGCACTGAGGACCAGAATCCCTAACCTCGCTCTCGGGCACTGAGGACCAGAATCCCTAACCTCGCTCTCGGGCACTGATGACCAGAATCTAACCTCGCTCTCGGGCACTGAGGACCAGACCTGTCCCTCGCTCTCGGGCACTGAGGACCAGAATCCCTTACCTCGCTCTCAGGCACTGAGGACCAGAATCCCTAACATCGCTCTCGCGCACTGAGGACCAGAATCCCCAACCTCGATCTCGGGCACTGAGGACCAGACCCGTACCTCGCTCTCAGGCACTGAGGACCAGACCCGTACCTCGCTCTCAGGCACTGAGGACCAGAATCCCTAACCTCGCTCTCGGGTACTGAGGACCAGAATCCAACCTCTCTCTCGAGCACTGAGGACCAGAATGCTGCCTCGCTCTCGGGTACTGAGGACCAGAATCCAACATTGCTCTCAGGAACTGAGGACCAGAATCCGTAAACTCGCTCTCGGACACTGAGGACCAGATCCCGAACCTCGCTCTCGGGCACTGAGGTCCAGAATCCTGCCGCGCTCTCGGGCACTGAGGACCAGAATCCAACCTCGCTCTCGGGCACTGAGGACCAGAATCCTAACACACTCTCGGGCACTGAGGCCCAGAATCCTAACACCCTCTCGGGCACTGAGGACCAGATCCCTAACCTCGCTCTCGGGCACTGAGGACCAGAATGCGAACACCCTCTCGGGCACTGAGGACCAGAATCCCTAACCTCGCTCTCAGGCATTGAGGACCAGAATCCAACCTCACTCTCGGGCACTGAGGACCAGAGTCCATCCTCGCTCTCGGGCACTGAGAACCAGAATCCCTAACCTCGCTCTCGGGCACTGAGGACCAGATCCCTAACCTCGCTCTCAGGCACTGAGGACCAGAATCCAACCTCGCTCTCGGGCACTGAGGACCAGAATCGTTAACCTCGCACTCGGGCACAGAGGACCAGAATCCCTAACCTCGCTCTCGGGCACTGAGGACCAGAATCCTGCCTCGTTCGCGGGCACTGAGGACCAGATCCCTAACCTCGCTCTCGGGCACTGAGGACCAGGTCCCTAACCTCGCTCTCGGGCACTGAGGACCAGAATCCTGCCTCCCTCTCGGGCACTGATGACCAGAATCGTGCCTCGCTCTCGGGCACTGAGGACCAGAATCCTAAACTCGCTCTCGGGCACTGAGGACCAGATCCCTAACCTCGCTCTCGGGCACTGAGGACCAGATCCCTAACCTCGCTCTCGGGCACTGTGGACCAGAATCCTGCCTCGCTCTCGGGCACTGAGGACCAGAATCCTAACCTCGCTCTCGGGCACTGAGGACCAGTATCCTGCCTCGCTCTCGGGCACTGAGGACCAGATCCCTAACCTCGCTCTCGGGCACTGAGGACCAGAATCCTGCCTCCCTCTCGGGCACTGAGGACCAGATCCCTAACCTCCCTCTCGGGCACTGAGGACCAGAATCCCTAACCTTGCTCTCGGGCACTGAGGACCAGAATCTTGCCTCGCTCTCGGGCACTGAGGACCAGAATCCTAACCTCACTCTCGGGCACTGTGGACCAGAATCCTGCCTCGCTCTCGGGCACTGAGGACCAGATCCCTAACCTCGCTCTCGGACACTGAGGACCAGAATCCTGCCTCGCTCTCGGACACTGAGGACCAGATCCCTAACCTCGCTCTCGGGCACTGTGGACCAGAATCCTGCCTCGCTCTCGGGCACTGAGGACCAGAATCCTAACCTCGCTCTCGGGCACTGAGGACCAGATCCCTAACCTCGCTCTCGGGCACTGAGGACCAGATCCCTAACCTCCCTCTCGGGCACTGAGGACCAGAATCCCTAACCTTGCTCTCGGGCACTGAGGACCAGAATCATGCCTCGCTCTCGGGCACTGAGGACCAGAATCCTAAACTCGCTCTCGGGCACTGAGGACCAGATCCCTAACCTCGCTCTCGGGCACTGAGGACCAGATCCCTAACCTCGCTCTCGGGCACTGAGGTCCAGAATCCTGCCTCGCTCTCGGGCACTGAGGACCAGAATCCAACCTCGCTCTCGGGCACTGAGGACCAGAATCCTAACACACTCTCGGGCACTGAGGCCCAGAATCCTAACACCCTCTCGGGCACTGAGGACCAGATACCTAACCTCGCTCTCGGGCACTGAGGACCAGAATGCGAACACCCTCTCGGGCACTGAGGACCAGAATCCCTAACCTCGCTCTCAGGCATTGAGGACCAGAATCCAACCTCACTCTCGGGCACTGAGGATCAGAGTCCATCATCGTTCTCGGGCACTGAGTACCAGAATCCCTAACCTCGCTCTCGGGCACTGAGGACCAGATCCCTAACCTCGCTCTCAGGCATTGAGGACCAGAATCCAACCTCACTCTCGGGCACTGAGGACCAGAAACTTTAACCTCGCTCTCGGGCACTGAGGACCAGAATCCCTAACCTCGCTCTCGGGCACTGAGGACAAGAATCCTGCCTCGCTCGCGGGCACTGAGGACCAGATCCCTAACCTCGCTCTCGGGCACTGAGGACCAGATCCCTAACCTCGCTCTCGGGCACTGAGGACCAGAATCCTGCCTCCCTCTCGGGCACTGATGACCAGAATCGTGCCTCGCTCTAGGGCACTGAGGACCAGAATCCTAAACTCGCTCTCGGGCACTGAGGACCAGATCCCTAACCTCGCTCTCGGGCACTGAGGACAAGATCCCTAACCTCGCTCTCGGGCACTGTGGACCAGAATCCTGCCTCGCTCTCGGGCACTGAGGACCAGAATCCTAACCTCGCTCTCGGGCACTGAGGACCAGTATCCTGCCTCGCTCTCGGGCACTGAGGACCAGATCACTAACCTCGCGCTCGGGCACTGAGGACCAGAATCCTGCCTCCCTCTCGGGCACTGAGGACCAGATCCCTAACCTCCCTCTCGGGCACTGAGGACCAGAATCCCTAACCTTGCTCTCGGGCACTGAGGACCAGAATCTTGCCTCGCTCTCGGGCACTGAGGACCAGAATCCTAACCTCACTCTCGGGCACTGTGGACCAGAATCCTGCCTCGCTCTCGGGCACTGAGGACCAGATCCCTAACCTCGCTCTCGAGCACTGAGGACCATAATCCTGCCTCGCTCTCGGGCACTGAGGATCAGATCCCTAACCTCGCTCTCGGGCACTGAGGACCAGAATCCTAACCTCGCTCTCGGGCACTGAAGACCAGAATCCAATCTCGCTCTCGGGCACTGAGGACCAGAATCCCTAACCTCGCTCTCGGGCACTGAGGACCAGATCCCTAACCTCGCTCTCAGGCACTGAGGACCAGAATCCAACCTCGCTCTCGGGCACTGAGGACCAGAATCGTTAACCTCGCTCTCGGGCACTGAGGACCAGAATCCCTAACCTCGCTCTCGGGCACTGAGGACCAGAATCCTGCCTCGCTCGCGGGCACTGAGGACCAGATCCCTAACCTCGCTCTCGGGCACTGAGGACCAGATCCCTAACCTCGCTCTCGGGCACTGAGGACCAGAATCCTGCCTCCCTCTCGGGCACTGATGACCAGAATCGTGCCTCGCTCTCGGGCACTGAGGACCAGAATCCTAAACTCGCTCTCGGGCACTGAGGACCAGATCCCTAACCTCGCTCTCGGGCACTGAGGACCAGATCCCTAACCTCGCTCTCGGGCACTGTGGACCAGAATCCTGCCTCGCTCTCGGGCACTGAGGACCAGAGTCCTAACCTCGCTCTCGGGCACTGAGGACCAGTATCCTGCCTCGCTCTCGGGCACTGAGGACCAGATCCCTAACCTCGCTCTCGGGCACTGAGGACCAGAATCCTGCCTCCCTCTCGGGCACTGAGGACCAGATCCCTAACCTCCCTCTCGGGCACTGAGGACCAGAATCCCTAACCTTGCTCTCGAACACTGAGGACCAGAATCTTGCCTCGCTCTCGGGCACTGAGGACCAGAATCCTAAGCTCACTCTCGGGCACTGTGGACTAGAATCCTGCCTCGCTCTCGGGCACTGAGGACCAGATCCCTAACCTCGCTCTCGGGCACTGAGGACCAGAATCCTGCCTCGCTCTCGGGCACTGAGGACCAGATCCCTAACCTCGCTCTCGGGCACTGAGGACCAGAATCCTAACCTCGCTCTCGGGCACTGAAGACCAGAATCCAATCTCGCTCTCAGGCACTGAGGACCAGAATCCCTAACCTCGCTCTCGGGCACTGAGACCAGAATCCTAACCTCGCTCTCGGGCACTGAGGACCAGAACCCTAACCTCGCTCTCGGGCACTGAGGACCAGAATCCATCCTCGCTCTCAGGCACTGACGACCAGAATCCTAACCTCGCTCTCGGCACTGAGGCCCAGAATCCTACCTCCCTCTCGGGCACTGAGGACCAGAATCCTAACCTCGCTCTCGGGCACTGAGGCCCAGAATCCTAACACACTCTCGGGCACTGAGGCCCAGAATCCGAACACCCTCTCGGGCACTGAGGACCAGAATCCCTAACCTCGATCTCGGGCACTGAGGACCAGAATCTAACCTCGCTCTCGGGCACTGAGGACCAGACCCGTCCCTCGCTCTAGAGCACTGAGGACAAGAATCCCTAACCTCGCTCTCGCGCACTGAGGACCAGAATCCCCAACCTCGCTCTCGGGCACTGAGGACCAGACCCGTACCTCGCTCTCGGGCACTGAGGACCAGACCCGTACCTCGCTCTCGGGCACTGAGGACCAGACCCGTACCTCGCTCTCGGGCACTGAGGACCAGAATCCCTAACCTCGCTCTCGGGCACTGAGGACCAGATCCCTAACCTCGCTCTCGGGCACTGAGGACCAGACCCGTACCTCGCTCTCAGGCACTGAGGACTAGACCCGTACCTCGCTCTCGGGCACTGAGGACCAGAATCCCTAACATCGCTCTCGGGTACTGAGGACCAGAATTCAACCTCGCTCTCGGGCACTGAGGAGCAGAATCCTACCTCGCTCTCGGGTACTGAGGACCAGATCCCCAACCTCGCTCTCGGGCACTGAGGACCAGACCCGTACCTCGCTCTCGGGCACTGAGGACCAGAATCCCTAACCTCGCTCTCGGGCACTGAGGACCAGAATCCCTAACCTCGCTCTCGGGCACTGAGGACCAGAATCTAACCTCGCTCTCGGGCACTGAAGACCAGACCTGTCCCTCGCTCTCGGGCACTGAGGACCAGAATCCCTTACCTCGCTCTCAGGCACTGAGGACCATAATCCCTAACATCGCTCTCGCGCACTGAGGACCAGAATCCCCAACCTCGATCTCGGGCACTGAGGACCAGACCCGTACCTCGCTCTCAGGCACTGAGGACCAGACCCGTACCTCGCTCCGAGGCACTGAGGACCAGAATCCCTAACCTCGCTCTCGGGTACTGAGGACCAGAATCCAACCTCTCTCTCGAGCACTGAGGACCAGAATGCTGCCTCGCTCTCGGGTACTGAGGACCAGAATCCAACATTGCTCTCAGGAACTGAGGACCAGAATCCGTAAACTCGCTCTCGGACACTGAGGACCAGATCCCGAACCTCGCTCTCGGGCACTGAGGTCCAGAATCCTGCCTCGCTCTCGGGCACTGAGGACCAGAATCCAACCTCGCTCTCGGGCACTGAGGACCAGAATCCTAACACACTCTCGGGCACTGAGGCCCAGAATCCTAACACCCTCTCGGGCACTGAGGACCAGATCCCTAACCTCGCTCTCGGGCACTGAGGACCAGAATGCTAACACCCTCTCGGGCACTGAGGACCAGAATCCCTAACCTCGCTCTCAGGCATTGAGGACCAGAATCCAACCTCACTCTCGGGCACAGAGGACCAGAGTCCATCCTCGCTCTCGGGCACTGAGAACCAGAATCCCTAACCTCGCTCTCGGGCACTGAGGACCAGATCCCTAACCTCGCTCTCAGGCACTGAGGACCAGAATCCAACCTCGCTCTCGGGCACTGAGGACCAGAATCGTTAACCTCGCACTCGGGCACAGAGGACCAGAATCCCTAACCTCGCTCTCGGGCACTGAGGACCAGAATCCTGCCTCGTTCGCGGGCACTGAGGACCAGATCCCTAACCTCGCTCTCGGGCACTGAGGACCAGATCCCTAACCTCGCTCTCGGGCACTGAGGACCAGAATCCTGCCTCCCTCTCGGGCACTGATGACCAGAATCGTGCCTCGCTCTCGGGCACTGAGGACCTGAATCCTAAACTCGCTCTCGGGCACTGAGGACCAGATCCCTAACCTCGCTCTCGGGCACTGAGGACCAGATCCCTAACCTCGCTCTCGGGCACTGTGGACCAGAATCCTGCCTCGCTCTCGGGCACTGAGGACCAGAATCCTAACCTCACTCTCGGGCACTGTGGACCAGAATCCTGCCTCGCTCTCGGGCACTGAGGACCAGATCCCTAACCTCGCTCTCGGGCACTGAGGACCAGAATCCTGCCTCGCTCTCGGACACTGAGGACCAGATCCCTAACCTCGCTCTCGGGCACTGTGGACCAGAATCCTGCCTCGCTCTCGGGCACTGAGGACCAGAATCCTAACCTCGCTCTAGAGCACTGAAGACCAGAATCCAATCTCGCTCTCAGGCACTGAGGACCAGAATCCCTAACCTCGCTCTCGGGCACTGAGGACCAGAATCCTAATCTCGCTCTCGGGCACTGAGGACCAGATCCCTAACCTCGCTCTCGGGCACTGAGGACCAGTATCCTGCCTCGCTCTCGGGCACTGAGGACTAGATCCCTAACCTCGCTCTCGGGCACTGAGGACCAGAATCCTGCCTCCCTCTCGGGCACTGAGGACCAGATCCCTAACCTCCCTCTCGGGCACTGAGGACCAGAATCCCTAACCTTGCTCTCGAACACTGAGGACCAGAATCTTGCCTCGCTCTCGGGCACTGAGGACCAGAATCCTAACCTCACTCTAGGGCACTGTGGACTAGAATCCTGCCTCGCTCTCGGGCACTGAGGACCAGATCCCTAACCTCGCTCTCGGGCACTGAGGACCAGAATCCTGCCTCCCTCTCGGGCACTGAGGACCAGATCCCTAACCTCGCTCTCGGGCACTGAGGACCAGAATCCTAACCACGCTCTCGGGCACTGAAGACCAGAATCCAATCTCGCTCTCAGGCACTGAGGACCAGAATCCCTAACCTCGCTCTCGGGCACTGAGACCAGAATCCTAACCTCGCTCTCGGGCACTGAGGACCAGAACCCTAACCTCGCTCTCGGGCACTGAGGACCAGAATCCATCCTCGCTCTCAGGCACTGACGACCAGAATCCTAACCTCGCTCTCGGCACTGAGGCCCAGAATCCTACCTCCCTCTCGGGCACTGAGCACCAGAATCCTAACCTCGCTCTCGGGCACTGAGGACCAGACCCGTCCCTCGCTCTAGAGCACTGAGGACCAGAATCCTAACACACTCTCGGGCACTGAGGCCCAGAATCCGAACACCCTCTCGGGCACTGAGGACCAGATCCCTAACCTCGCTCTCGGGCACTGAGGACCAGAATCCAACCTCGCTTTCAGGCACTGAGGACCAGAATTCCTAACCTCGCTCTCGGGCACTGAGGACCAGCTCCCTAACCTCGCTCTCGGGCACTGAGGACCAGAATCCCTAACCTCGCTCTCGGGCACTGAGGACCAGAATCCCTAACCTCGCTCTCGGGCACTGAGGTCCAGAATCCCTAACCTCGCTCTCGGGCACTGAGGACCAGAATCCCTAACCTCGATCTCGGGCACTGAGGACCAGAATCTAACCTCGCTCTCGGGCACTGAGGACCAGACCCGTCCCTCGCTCTAGAGCACTGAGGACCAGAATCCCTAACCTCGCTCTCGCGCACTGAGGACCAGAATCCCCAACCTCGCTCTCGGGCACTGAGGACCAGACCCGTACCTCGCTCTCGGGCACTGAGGACCAGACCCGTACCTCGCTCTCAGGCACTGAGGACCAGACCCGTACCTCGCTCTCGGGCACTGAGGACCAGAATCCCTAACCTCGCTCTCGGGCACTGAGGACCAGATCCCTAACCTCGCTCTCGGGCACTGAGGACCAGACCCGTACCTCGCTCTCAGGCACTGAGGACTAGACCCGTACCTCGCTCTCGGGCACTGAGGACCAGAATCCCTAACATCGCTCTCGGGTACTGAGGACCAGAATTCAACCTCGCTCTCGGGCACTGAGGAGCAGAATCCTACCTCGCTCTCGGGTACTGAGGACCAGATCCCCAACCTCGCTCTCGGGCACTGAGGACCAGACCCGTACCTCGCTCTCGGGCACTGAGGACCAGAATCCCTAACCTCGCTCTCGGGCACTGAGGACCAGAATCCCTAACCTCGCTCTCGGGCACTGAGGACCAGAATCTAACCTCGCTCTCGGGCACTGAAGACCAGACCTGTCCCTCGCTCTCGGGCACTGAGGACCAGAATCCCTTACCTCGCTCTCAGGCACTGAGGACCATAATCCCTAACATCGCTCTCGCGCACTGAGGACCAGAATCCCCAACCTCGATCTCGGGCACTGAGGACCAGACCCGTACCTCGCTCTCAGGCACTGAGGACCAGACCCGTACCTCGCTCTGAGGCACTGAGGACCAGAATCCCTAACCTCGCTCTCGGGTACTGAGGACCAGAATCCAACCTCTCTCTCGAGCACTGAGGACCAGAATGCTGCCTCGCTCTCGGGTACTGAGGACCAGAATCCAACATTGCTCTCAGGAACTGAGGACCAGAATCCGTAAACTCGCTCTCGGACACTGAGGACCAGATCCCGAACCTCGCTCTCGGGCACTGAGGTCCAGAATCCTGCCTCGCTCTCGGGCACTGAGGACCAGAATCCAACCTCGCTCTCGGGCACTGTGGACCAGAATCCTAACACACTCTCGGGCACTGAGGCCCAGAATCCTAACACCCTCTCGGGCACTGAGGACCAGATCCCTAACCTCGCTCTCGGGCACTGAGGACCAGAATGCTAACACCTTCTCGGGCACTGAGGACCAGAATCCCTAACCTCGCTCTCAGGCATTGAGGACCAGAATCCAACCTCACTCTCGGGCACTGAGGACCAGATTCCATCCTCGCTCTCGGGCACTGAGAACCAGAATCCCTAACCTCGCTCTCGGGCACTGAGGACCAGATCCCTACCCTCGCTCTCAGGCACTGAGGACCAGAATCCAACCTCGCTCTCGGGCACTGAGGACCAGAATCGTTAACCTCGCACTCGGGCACAGAGGACCAGAATCCCTAACCTCGCTCTCGGGCACTGAGGACCAGAATCCTGTCTCGTTCGCGGGCACTGAGGACCAGATCCCTAACCTCGCTCTCGGGCACTGAGGACCAGATCCCTAACCTCGCTCTCGGGCACTGAGGACCAGAATCCTGCCTCCCTCTCGGGCACTGATGACCAGAATCGTGCCTCGCTCTCGGGCACTGAGGACCTGAATCCTAAACTCGCTCTCGGGCACTGAGGACCAGATCCCTAACCTCGCTCTCGGGCACTGAGGACCAGATCCCTAACCTCGCTCTCGGGCACTGTGGACCAGAATCCTGCCTCGCTCTCGGGCACTGAGGACCAGAATCCTAACCTCACTCTCGGGCACTGTGGACCAGAATCCTGCCTCGCTCTCGGGCACTGAGGACCAGATCCCTAACCTCGCTCTCGGGCACTGAGGACCAGAATCCTGCCTCGCTCTCGGACACTGAGGACCAGATCCCTAACCTCGCTCTCGGGCACTGTGGACCAGAATCCTGCCTCGCTCTCGGGCACTGAGGACCAGAATCCTAACCTCGCTCTAGAGCACTGAAGACCAGAATCCAATCTCGCTCTCAGGCACTGAGGACCAGAATCCCTAACCTCGCTCTCGGGCACTGAGGACCAGAATCCTAATCTCGCTCTCGGGCACTGAGGACCAGATCCCTAATCTCGCTCTCGGGCACTGAGGACCAGAATCCAACCTCGCTCTCAGGCACTGACGACCAGAATCCTAACCTCGCTCTCGGCACTGAGGCCCAGAATCCTACCTCCCTCTCGGGCACTGAGGACCAGAATCCTAACCTCGCTCTCGGGCACTGAGGCCCAGAATCCTAACACACTCTCGGGCACTGAGGCCCAGAATCCGAACCCCCTCTCGGGCACTGAGGACCAGATCCCTAACCTCGCTCTCGGGCACTGAGGACCAGAATCCAACCTCGCTTTCAGGCACTGAGGACCAGAATTCCTAACCTCGCTCTCGGGCACTGAGGTCCAGAATCCCTAACCTCGCTCTCGGGCACTGAGGACCAGAATCCCTAACCTCGCTCTCGGGCACTGAGGACCAGAATCCCTAACCTCGCTCTCGGGCACTGAGGTCCAGAATCCCTAACCTCGCTCTCGGGCACTGAGGACCAGAATCCCTAACCTCGCTCTCGGGCACTGAGGACCAGAATCTAACCTCGCTCTCGGCAACTGAGGACCAGACCCATCCCTCGCTCTCGGGCACTGAGGACCAGAATCCCTAACCTCGCTCTCGCGCACTGAGGACCAGAATCCCCAACCTCGCTCTCGGGCACTGAGGACCAGACCCGTACCTCGCTCTCAGGCACTGAGGACCAGACCCGTACCTCGCTCTCGGGCACTGAGGACCAGAATCCCTAACCTCGCTCTCGGATACTGAGGACCAGAATCCAACCTCTCTCTCGGGCAATGAGGACCAGAATCCTTCCTCGCTCTCGGGTACTGAGGACCAGAATCCAACATTGCTCTCAGGAACTGAGGACCAGAATCCCTAACCTCGCTCTCGGGCACTGAGGTCCAGAATCCTAACCTCGCTCTCGGGCACTGAGGACCAGATCCCTAACCTCGCTCTCGGGCACTGAGGACCAGATCCCTAACCTCGCTCTCGGGCACTGAGGACCAGAATCCAACCTCGCTCTCGGGCACTGAGGACCAGAATCCTAACCTCGCTCTCGGGCACTGAGGTCCAGAATCCTAACACCCTCTCGGGCACTGAGGACCAGATCCCTAACCTCGCTCTCGGGCACTGAGGACCAGAATCCTGCCTCCCTCTCGGGCACTGATGACCAGAATCGTGCCTCGCTCTCGGGCACTGAGGACCAGAATCCTAAACTCGCTCTCGGGCACTGGGGACCAGATCCCTAACCTCGCTCTCGGGCACTGAGGACCAGATCCCTAACCTCGCTCTCGGGCACTGTGGACCAGAATCCTGCCTCGCTCTCGGGCACTGAGGACCAGAGTCCTAACCTCGCTCTCGGGCACTGAGGACCAGTATCCTGCCTCGCTCTCGGGCACTGAGGACCAGATCCCTAACCTCGCTCTCGGGCACTGAGGACCAGAATCCTGCCTCCCTCTCGGGCACTGAGGACCAGATCCCTAACCTCCCTCTCGGGCACTGAGGACCAGAATCCCTAACCTTGCTCTCGAACACTGAGGACCAGAATCTTGCCTCGCTCTCGGGCACTGAGGACCAGAATCCTAAGCTCACTCTCGGGCACTGTGGACTAGAATCCTGCCTCGCTCTCGGGCACTGAGGACCAGATCCCTAACCACGCTCTCGGGCACTGAGGACCAGAATCCTGCCTCGCTCTCGGGCACTGAGGACCAGATCCCTAACCTCGCTCTCGGGCACTGAGGACCAGAATCCTAACCTCGCTCTCGGGCACTGAAGACCAGAATCCAATCTCGCTCTCAGGCACTGAGGACCAGAATCCCTAACCTCGCTCTCGGGCACTGAGACCAGAATCCTAACCTCGCTCTCGGGCACTGAGGACCAGAACCCTAACCTCGCTCTCGGGCACTGAGGACCAGAATCCATCCTCGCTCTCAGGCACTGACGACCAGAATCCTAACCTCGCTCTCGGCACTGAGGCCCAGAATCCTACCTCCCTCTCGGGCACTGAGGACCAGAATCCTAACCTCGCTCTCGGGCACTGAGGCCCAGAATCCTAACACACTCTCGGGCACTGAGGCCCAGAATCCGAACACCCTCTCGGGCACTGAGGACCAGAATCCCTAACCTCGATCTCGGGCACTGAGGACCAGAATCTAACCTCGCTCTCGGGCACTGAGGACCAGACCCGTCCCTCGCTCTAGAGCACTGAGGACCAGAATCCCTAACCTCGCTCTCGCGCACTGAGGACCAGAATCCCCAACCTCGCTCTCGGGCACTGAGGACCAGACCCGTACCTCGCTCTCGGGCACTGAGGACCAGACCCGTACCTCGCTCTCGGGCACTGAGGACCAGACCCGTACCTCGCTCTCGGGCACTGAGGACCAGAATCCCTAACCTCGCTCTCGGGCACTGAGGACCAGATCCCTAACCTCGCTCTCGGGCACTGAGGACCAGACCCGTACCTCGCTCTCAGGCACTGAGGACTAGACCCGTACCTCGCTCTCGGGCACTGAGGACCAGAATCCATCCTCGCTCTCAGGCACTGACGACCAGAATCCTAACCTCGCTCTCGGCACTGAGGCCCAGAATCCTACCTCCCTCTCGGGCACTGAGCACCAGAATCCTAACCTCGCTCTCGGGCACTGAGGACCAGACCCGTCCCTCGCTCTAGAGCACTGAGGACCAGAATCCTAACACACTCTCGGGCACTGAGGCCCAGAATCCGAACACCCTCTCGGGCACTGAGGACCAGATCCCTAACCTCGCTCTCGGGCACTGAGGACCAGAATCCAACCTCGCTTTCAGGCACTGAGGACCAGAATTCCTAACCTCGCTCTCGGGCACTGAGGACCAGCTCCCTAACCTCGCTCTCGGGCACTGAGGACCAGAATCCCTAACCTCGCTCTCGGGCACTGAGGACCAGAATCCCTAACCTCGCTCTCGGGCACTGAGGTCCAGAATCCCTAACCTCGCTCTCGGGCACTGAGGACCAGAATCCCTAACCTCGATCTCGGGCACTGAGGACCAGAATCTAACCTCGCTCTCGGGCACTGAGGACCAGACCCGTCCCTCGCTCTAGAGCACTGAGGACCAGAATCCCTAACCTCGCTCTCGCGCACTGAGGACCAGAATCCCCAACCTCGCTCTCGGGCACTGAGGACCAGACCCGTACCTCGCTCTCGGGCACTGAGGACCAGACCCGTACCTCGCTCTCAGGCACTGAGGACCAGACCCGTACCTCGCTCTCGGGCACTGAGGACCAGAATCCCTAACCTCGCTCTCGGGCACTGAGGACCAGATCCCTAACCTCGCTCTCGGGCACTGAGGACCAGACCCGTACCTCGCTCTCAGGCACTGAGGACTAGACCCGTACCTCGCTCTCGGGCACTGAGGACCAGAATCCCTAACATCGCTCTCGGGTACTGAGGACCAGAATTCAACCTCGCTCTCGGGCACTGAGGAGCAGAATCCTACCTCGCTCTCGGGTACTGAGGACCAGATCCCCAACCTCGCTCTCGGGCACTGAGGACCAGACCCGTACCTCGCTCTCGGGCACTGAGGACCAGAATCCCTAACCTCGCTCTCGGGCACTGAGGACCAGAATCCCTAACCTCGCTCTCGGGCACTGAGGACCAGAATCTAACCTCGCTCTCGGGCACTGAAGACCAGACCTGTCCCTCGCTCTCGGGCACTGAGGACCAGAATCCCTTACCTCGCTCTCAGGCACTGAGGACCATAATCCCTAACATCGCTCTCGCGCACTGAGGACCAGAATCCCCAACCTCGATCTCGGGCACTGAGGACCAGACCCGTACCTCGCTCTCAGGCACTGAGGACCAGACCCGTACCTCGCTCTGAGGCACTGAGGACCAGAATCCCTAACCTCGCTCTCGGGTACTGAGGACCAGAATCCAACCTCTCTCTCGAGCACTGAGGACCAGAATGCTGCCTCGCTCTCGGGTACTGAGGACCAGAATCCAACATTGCTCTCAGGAACTGAGGACCAGAATCCGTAAACTCGCTCTCGGACACTGAGGACCAGATCCCGAACCTCGCTCTCGGGCACTGAGGTCCAGAATCCTGCCTCGCTCTCGGGCACTGAGGACCAGAATCCAACCTCGCTCTCGGGCACTGTGGACCAGAATCCTAACACACTCTCGGGCACTGAGGCCCAGAATCCTAACACCCTCTCGGGCACTGAGGACCAGATCCCTAACCTCGCTCTCGGGCACTGAGGACCAGAATGCTAACACCTTCTCGGGCACTGAGGACCAGAATCCCTAACCTCGCTCTCAGGCATTGAGGACCAGAATCCAACCTCACTCTCGGGCACTGAGGACCAGATTCCATCCTCGCTCTCGGGCACTGAGAACCAGAATCCCTAACCTCGCTCTCGGGCACTGAGGACCAGATCCCTACCCTCGCTCTCAGGCACTGAGGACCAGAATCCAACCTCGCTCTCGGGCACTGAGGACCAGAATCGTTAACCTCGCACTCGGGCACAGAGGACCAGAATCCCTAACCTCGCTCTCGGGCACTGAGGACCAGAATCCTGTCTCGTTCGCGGGCACTGAGGACCAGATCCCTAACCTCGCTCTCGGGCACTGAGGACCAGATCCCTAACCTCGCTCTCGGGCACTGAGGACCAGAATCCTGCCTCCCTCTCGGGCACTGATGACCAGAATCGTGCCTCGCTCTCGGGCACTGAGGACCTGAATCCTAAACTCGCTCTCGGGCACTGAGGACCAGATCCCTAACCTCGCTCTCGGGCACTGAGGACCAGATCCCTAACCTCGCTCTCGGGCACTGTGGACCAGAATCCTGCCTCGCTCTCGGGCACTGAGGACCAGAATCCTAACCTCACTCTCGGGCACTGTGGACCAGAATCCTGCCTCGCTCTCGGGCACTGAGGACCAGATCCCTAACCTCGCTCTCGGGCACTGAGGACCAGAATCCTGCCTCGCTCTCGGACACTGAGGACCAGATCCCTAACCTCGCTCTCGGGCACTGTGGACCAGAATCCTGCCTCGCTCTCGGGCACTGAGGACCAGAATCCTAACCTCGCTCTAGAGCACTGAAGACCAGAATCCAATCTCGCTCTCAGGCACTGAGGACCAGAATCCCTAACCTCGCTCTCGGGCACTGAGGACCAGAATCCTAATCTCGCTCTCGGGCACTGAGGACCAGATCCCTAATCTCGCTCTCGGGCACTGAGGACCAGAATCCAACCTCGCTCTCAGGCACTGACGACCAGAATCCTAACCTCGCTCTCGGCACTGAGGCCCAGAATCCTACCTCCCTCTCGGGCACTGAGGACCAGAATCCTAACCTCGCTCTCGGGCACTGAGGCCCAGAATCCTAACACACTCTCGGGCACTGAGGCCCAGAATCCGAACCCCCTCTCGGGCACTGAGGACCAGATCCCTAACCTCGCTCTCGGGCACTGAGGACCAGAATCCAACCTCGCTTTCAGGCACTGAGGACCAGAATTCCTAACCTCGCTCTCGGGCACTGAGGTCCAGAATCCCTAACCTCGCTCTCGGGCACTGAGGACCAGAATCCCTAACCTCGCTCTCGGGCACTGAGGACCAGAATCCCTAACCTCGCTCTCGGGCACTGAGGTCCAGAATCCCTAACCTCGCTCTCGGGCACTGAGGACCAGAATCCCTAACCTCGCTCTCGGGCACTGAGGACCAGAATCTAACCTCGCTCTCGGCAACTGAGGACCAGACCCATCCCTCGCTCTCGGGCACTGAGGACCAGAATCCCTAACCTCGCTCTCGCGCACTGAGGACCAGAATCCCCAACCTCGCTCTCGGGCACTGAGGACCAGACCCGTACCTCGCTCTCAGGCACTGAGGACCAGACCCGTACCTCGCTCTCGGGCACTGAGGACCAGAATCCCTAACCTCGCTCTCGGATACTGAGGACCAGAATCCAACCTCTCTCTCGGGCAATGAGGACCAGAATCCTTCCTCGCTCTCGGGTACTGAGGACCAGAATCCAACATTGCTCTCAGGAACTGAGGACCAGAATCCCTAACCTCGCTCTCGGGCACTGAGGTCCAGAATCCTAACCTCGCTCTCGGGCACTGAGGACCAGATCCCTAACCTCGCTCTCGGGCACTGAGGACCAGATCCCTAACCTCGCTCTCGGGCACTGAGGACCAGAATCCAACCTCGCTCTCGGGCACTGAGGACCAGAATCCTAACCTCGCTCTCGGGCACTGAGGTCCAGAATCCTAACACCCTCTCGGGCACTGAGGACCAGATCCCTAACCTCGCTCTCGGGCACTGAGGACCAGAATCCTGCCTCCCTCTCGGGCACTGATGACCAGAATCGTGCCTCGCTCTCGGGCACTGAGGACCAGAATCCTAAACTCGCTCTCGGGCACTGGGGACCAGATCCCTAACCTCGCTCTCGGGCACTGAGGACCAGATCCCTAACCTCGCTCTCGGGCACTGTGGACCAGAATCCTGCCTCGCTCTCGGGCACTGAGGACCAGAGTCCTAACCTCGCTCTCGGGCACTGAGGACCAGTATCCTGCCTCGCTCTCGGGCACTGAGGACCAGATCCCTAACCTCGCTCTCGGGCACTGAGGACCAGAATCCTGCCTCCCTCTCGGGCACTGAGGACCAGATCCCTAACCTCCCTCTCGGGCACTGAGGACCAGAATCCCTAACCTTGCTCTCGAACACTGAGGACCAGAATCTTGCCTCGCTCTCGGGCACTGAGGACCAGAATCCTAAGCTCACTCTCGGGCACTGTGGACTAGAATCCTGCCTCGCTCTCGGGCACTGAGGACCAGATCCCTAACCACGCTCTCGGGCACTGAGGACCAGAATCCTGCCTCGCTCTCGGGCACTGAGGACCAGATCCCTAACCTCGCTCTCGGGCACTGAGGACCAGAATCCTAACCTCGCTCTCGGGCACTGAAGACCAGAATCCAATCTCGCTCTCAGGCACTGAGGACCAGAATCCCTAACCTCGCTCTCGGGCACTGAGACCAGAATCCTAACCTCGCTCTCGGGCACTGAGGACCAGAACCCTAACCTCGCTCTCGGGCACTGAGGACCAGAATCCATCCTCGCTCTCAGGCACTGACGACCAGAATCCTAACCTCGCTCTCGGCACTGAGGCCCAGAATCCTACCTCCCTCTCGGGCACTGAGGACCAGAATCCTAACCTCGCTCTCGGGCACTGAGGCCCAGAATCCTAACACACTCTCGGGCACTGAGGCCCAGAATCCGAACACCCTCTCGGGCACTGAGGACCAGAATCCCTAACCTCGATCTCGGGCACTGAGGACCAGAATCTAACCTCGCTCTCGGGCACTGAGGACCAGACCCGTCCCTCGCTCTAGAGCACTGAGGACCAGAATCCCTAACCTCGCTCTCGCGCACTGAGGACCAGAATCCCCAACCTCGCTCTCGGGCACTGAGGACCAGACCCGTACCTCGCTCTCGGGCACTGAGGACCAGACCCGTACCTCGCTCTCGGGCACTGAGGACCAGACCCGTACCTCGCTCTCGGGCACTGAGGACCAGAATCCCTAACCTCGCTCTCGGGCACTGAGGACCAGATCCCTAACCTCGCTCTCGGGCACTGAGGACCAGACCCGTACCTCGCTCTCAGGCACTGAGGACTAGACCCGTACCTCGCTCTCGGGCACTGAGGACCAGAATCCCTAACATCGCTCTCGGGTACTGAGGACCAGAATTCAACCTCGCTCTCGGGCACTGAAGAGCAGAATCCTACCTCGCTCTCGGGTACTGAGGACCAGATCCCCAACCTCGCTCTCGGGCACTGAGGACCAGACCCGTACCTCGCTCTCGGGCACTGAGGACCAGAATCCCTAACCTCGCTCTCGGGCACTGAGGACCAGAATCCCTAACCTCGCTCTCGGGCACTGAGGACCAGAATCTAACCTCGCTCTCGGGCACTGAAGACCAGACCTGTCCCTCGCTCTCGGGCACTGAGGACCAGAATCCCTTACCTCGCTCTCAGGCACTGAGGACCATAATCCCTAACATCGCTCTCGCGCACTGAGGACCAGAATCCCCAACCTCGATCTCGGGCACTGAGGACCAGACCCGTACCTCGCTCTCAGGCACTGAGGACCAGACCCGTACCTCGCTCCGAGGCACTGAGGACCAGAATCCCTAACCTCGCTCTCGGGTACTGAGGACCAGAATCCAACCTCTCTCTCGAGCACTGAGGACCAGAATGCTGCCTCGCTCTCGGGTACTGAGGACCAGAATCCAACATTGCTCTCAGGAACTGAGGACCAGAATCCGTAAACTCGCTCTCGGACACTGAGGACCAGATCCCGAACCTCGCTCTCGGGCACTGAGGTCCAGAATCCTGCCTCGCTCTCGGGCACTGAGGACCAGAATCCAACCTCGCTCTCGGGCACTGAGGACCAGAATCCTAACACACTCTCGGGCACTGAGGCCCAGAATCCTAACACCCTCTCGGGCACTGAGGACCAGATCCCTAACCTCGCTCTCGGGCACTGAGGACCAGAATGCTAACACCCTCTCGGGCACTGAGGACCAGAATCCCTAACCTCGCTCTCAGGCATTGAGGACCAGAATCCAACCTCACTCTCGGGCACAGAGGACCAGAGTCCATCCTCGCTCTCGGGCACTGAGAACCAGAATCCCTAACCTCGCTCTCGGGCACTGAGGACCAGATCCCTAACCTCGCTCTCAGGCACTGAGGACCAGAATCCAACCTCGCTCTCGGGCACTGAGGACCAGAATCGTTAACCTCGCACTCGGGCACAGAGGACCAGAATCCCTAACCTCGCTCTCGGGCACTGAGGACCAGAATCCTGCCTCGTTCGCGGGCACTGAGGACCAGATCCCTAACCTCGCTCTCGGGCACTGAGGACCAGATCCCTAACCTCGCTCTCGGGCACTGAGGACCAGAATCCTGCCTCCCTCTCGGGCACTGATGACCAGAATCGTGCCTCGCTCTCGGGCACTGAGGACCTGAATCCTAAACTCGCTCTCGGGCACTGAGGACCAGATCCCTAACCTCGCTCTCGGGCACTGAGGACCAGATCCCTAACCTCGCTCTCGGGCACTGTGGACCAGAATCCTGCCTCGCTCTCGGGCACTGAGGACCAGAATCCTAACCTCACTCTCGGGCACTGTGGACCAGAATCCTGCCTCGCTCTCGGGCACTGAGGACCAGATCCCTAACCTCGCTCTCGGGCACTGAGGACCAGAATCCTGCCTCGCTCTCGGACACTGAGGACCAGATCCCTAACCTCGCTCTCGGGCACTGTGGACCAGAATCCTGCCTCGCTCTCGGGCACTGAGGACCAGAATCCTAACCTCGCTCTAGAGCACTGAAGACCAGAATCCAATCTCGCTCTCAGGCACTGAGGACCAGAATCCCTAACCTCGCTCTCGGGCACTGAGGACCAGAATCCTAATCTCGCTCTCGGGCACTGAGGACCAGATCCCTAACCTCGCTCTCGGGCACTGAGGACCAGTATCCTGCCTCGCTCTCGGGCACTGAGGACTAGATCCCTAACCTCGCTCTCGGGCACTGAGGACCAGAATCCTGCCTCCCTCTCGGGCACTGAGGACCAGATCCCTAACCTCCCTCTCGGGCACTGAGGACCAGAATCCCTAACCTTGCTCTCGAACACTGAGGACCAGAATCTTGCCTCGCTCTCGGGCACTGAGGACCAGAATCCTAACCTCACTCTAGGGCACTGTGGACTAGAATCCTGCCTCGCTCTCGGGCACTGAGGACCAGATCCCTAACCTCGCTCTCGGGCACTGAGGACCAGAATCCTGCCTCCCTCTCGGGCACTGAGGACCAGATCCCTAACCTCGCTCTCGGGCACTGAGGACCAGAATCCTAACCACGCTCTCGGGCACTGAAGACCAGAATCCAATCTCGCTCTCAGGCACTGAGGACCAGAATCCCTAACCTCGCTCTCGGGCACTGAGACCAGAATCCTAACCTCGCTCTCGGGCACTGAGGACCAGAACCCTAACCTCGCTCTCGGGCACTGAGGACCAGAATCCATCCTCGCTCTCAGGCACTGACGACCAGAATCCTAACCTCGCTCTCGGCACTGAGGCCCAGAATCCTACCTCCCTCTCGGGCACTGAGCACCAGAATCCTAACCTCGCTCTCGGGCACTGAGGACCAGACCCGTCCCTCGCTCTAGAGCACTGACGACCAGAATCCTAACACACTCTCGGGCACTGAGGCCCAGAAACCGAACACCCTCTCGGGCACTGAGGACCAGATCCCTAACCTCGCTCTCGGGCACTGAGGACCAGAATCCAACCTCGCTTTCAGGCACTGAGGACCAGAATTCCTAACCTCGCTCTCGGGCACTGAGGACCAGCTCCCTAACCTCGCTCTCGGGCACTGAGGACCAGAATCCCTAACCTCGCTCTCGGGCACTGAGGACCAGAATCCCTAACCTCGCTCTCGGGCACTGAGGTCCAGAATCCCTAACCTCGCTCTCGGGCACTGAGGACCAGAATCCCTAACCTCGATCTCGGGCACTGAGGACCAGAATCTAACCTCGCTCTCGGGCACTGAGGACCAGACCCGTCCCTCGCTCTAGAGCACTGAGGACCAGAATCCCTAACCTCGCTCTCGCGCACTGAGGACCAGAATCCCCAACCTCGCTCTCGGGCACTGAGGACCAGACCCGTACCTCGCTCTCGGGCACTGAGGACCAGACCCGTACCTCGCTCTCGGGCACTGAGGACCAGACCCGTACCTCGCTCTCGGGCACTGAGGACCAGAATCCCTAACCTCGCTCTCGGGCACTGAGGACCAGATCCCTAACCTCGCTCTCGGGCACTGAGGACCAGACCCGTACCTCGCTCTCAGGCACTGAGGACTAGACCCGTACCTCGCTCTCGGGCACTGAGGACCAGAATCCCTAACATCGCTCTCGGGTACTGAGGACCAGAATTCAACCTCGCTCTCGGGCACTGAGGAGCAGAATCCTACCTCGCTCTCGGGTACTGAGGACCAGATCCCCAACCTCGCTCTCGGGCACTGAGGACCAGACCCGTACCTCGCTCTCGGGCACTGAGGACCAGAATCCCTAACCTCGCTCTCGGGCACTGAGGACCAGAATCCCTAACCTCGCTCTCGGGCACTGAGGACCAGAATCTAACCTCGCTCTCGGGCACTGAAGACCAGACCTGTCCCTCGCTCTCGGGCACTGAGGACCAGAATCCCTTACCTCGCTCTCAGGCACTGAGGACCATAATCCCTAACATCGCTCTCGCGCACTGAGGACCAGAATCCCCAACCTCGATCTCGGGCACTGAGGACCAGACCCGTACCTCGCTCTCAGGCACTGAGGACCAGACCCGTACCTCGCTCTGAGGCACTGAGGACCAGAATCCCTAACCTCGCTCTCGGGTACTGAGGACCAGAATCCAACCTCTCTCTCGAGCACTGAGGACCAGAATGCTGCCTCGCTCTCGGGTACTGAGGACCAGAATCCAACATTGCTCTCAGGAACTGAGGACCAGAATCCGTAAACTCGCTCTCGGACACTGAGGACCAGATCCCGAACCTCGCTCTCGGGCACTGAGGTCCAGAATCCTGCCTCGCTCTCGGGCACTGAGGACCAGAATCCAACCTCGCTCTCGGGCACTGTGGACCAGAATCCTAACACACTCTCGGGCACTGAGGCCCAGAATCCTAACACCCTCTCGGGCACTGAGGACCAGATCCCTAACCTCGCTCTCGGGCACTGAGGACCAGAATGCTAACACCTTCTCGGGCACTGAGGACCAGAATCCCTAACCTCGCTCTCAGGCATTGAGGACCAGAATCCAACCTCACTCTCGGGCACTGAGGACCAGATTCCATCCTCGCTCTCGGGCACTGAGAACCAGAATCCCTAACCTCGCTCTCGGGCACTGAGGACCAGATCCCTAACCTCGCTCTCAGGCACTGAGGACCAGACCCGTCCCTCGCTCTAGAGCACTGAGGACCAGAATCCCTAACCTCGCTCTCGCGCACTGAGGACCAGAATCCCCAACCTCGCTCTCGGGCACTGAGGACCAGACCCGTACCTCGCTCTCGGGCACTGAGGACCAGACCCGTACCTCGCTCTCGGGCACTGAGGACCAGACCCGTACCTCGCTCTCGGGCACTGAGGACCAGAATCCCTAACCTCGCTCTCGGGCACTGAGGACCAGATCCCTAACCTCGCTCTCGGGCACTGAGGACCAGACCCGTACCTCGCTCTCAGGCACTGAGGACTAGACCCGTACCTCGCTCTCGGGCACTGAGGACCAGAATCCCTAACATCGCTCTCGGGTACTGAGGACCAGAATTCAACCTCGCTCTCGGGCACTGAGGAGCAGAATCCTACCTCGCTCTCGGGTACTGAGGACCAGATCCCCAACCTCGCTCTCGGGCACTGAGGACCAGACCCGTACCTCGCTCTCGGGCACTGAGGACCAGAATCCCTAACCTCGCTCTCGGGCACTGAGGACCAGAATCCCTAACCTCGCTCTCGGGCACTGAGGACCAGAATCTAACCTCGCTCTCGGGCACTGAAGACCAGACCTGTCCCTCGCTCTCGGGCACTGAGGACCAGAATCCCTTACCTCGCTCTCAGGCACTGAGGACCATAATCCCTAACATCGCTCTCGCGCACTGAGGACCAGAATCCCCAACCTCGATCTCGGGCACTGAGGACCAGACCCGTACCTCGCTCTCAGGCACTGAGGACCAGACCCGTACCTCGCTCTGAGGCACTGAGGACCAGAATCCCTAACCTCGCTCTCGGGTACTGAGGACCAGAATCCAACCTCTCTCTCGAGCACTGAGGACCAGAATGCTGCCTCGCTCTCGGGTACTGAGGACCAGAATCCAACATTGCTCTCAGGAACTGAGGACCAGAATCCGTAAACTCGCTCTCGGACACTGAGGACCAGATCCCGAACCTCGCTCTCGGGCACTGAGGTCCAGAATCCTGCCTCGCTCTCGGGCACTGAGGACCAGAATCCAACCTCGCTCTCGGGCACTGTGGACCAGAATCCTAACACACTCTCGGGCACTGAGGCCCAGAATCCTAACACCCTCTCGGGCACTGAGGACCAGATCCCTAACCTCGCTCTCGGGCACTGAGGACCAGAATGCTAACACCTTCTCGGGCACTGAGGACCAGAATCCCTAACCTCGCTCTCAGGCATTGAGGACCAGAATCCAACCTCACTCTCGGGCACTGAGGACCAGATTCCATCCTCGCTCTCGGGCACTGAGAACCAGAATCCCTAACCTCGCTCTCGGGCACTGAGGACCAGATCCCTAACCTCGCTCTCAGGCACTGAGGACCAGAATCCAACCTCGCTCTCGGGCACTGAGGACCAGAATCGTTAACCTCGCACTCGGGCACAGAGGACCAGAATCCCTAACCTCGCTCTCGGGCACTGAGGACCAGAATCCTGTCTCGTTCGCGGGCACTGAGGACCAGATCCCTAACCTCGCTCTCGGGCACTGAGGACCAGATCCCTAACCTCGCTCTCGGGCACTGAGGACCAGAATCCTGCCTCCCTCTCGGGCACTGATGACCAGAATCGTGCCTCGCTCTCGGGCACTGAGGACCTGAATCCTAAACTCGCTCTCGGGCACTGAGGACCAGATCCCTAACCTCGCTCTCGGGCACTGAGGACCAGATCCCTAACCTCGCTCTCGGGCACTGTGGACCAGAATCCTGCCTCGCTCTCGGGCACTGAGGACCAGAATCCTAACCTCACTCTCGGGCACTGTGGACCAGAATCCTGCCTCGCTCTCGGGCACTGAGGACCAGATCCCTAACCTCGCTCTCGGGCACTGAGGACCAGAATCCTGCCTCGCTCTCGGACACTGAGGACCAGATCCCTAACCTCGCTCTCGGGCACTGTGGACCAGAATCCTGCCTCGCTCTCGGGCACTGAGGACCAGAATCCTAACCTCGCTCTAGAGCACTGAAGACCAGAATCCAATCTCGCTCTCAGGCACTGAGGACCAGAATCCCTAACCTCGCTCTCGGGCACTGAGGACCAGAATCCTAATCTCGCTCTCGGGCACTGAGGACCAGATCCCTAATCTCGCTCTCGGGCACTGAGGACCAGAATCCAACCTCGCTCTCAGGCACTGACGACCAGAATCCTAACCTCGCTCTCGGCACTGAGGCCCAGAATCCTACCTCCCTCTCGGGCACTGAGGACCAGAATCCTAACCTCGCTCTCGGGCACTGAGGCCCAGAATCCTAACACACTCTCGGGCACTGAGGCCCAGAATCCGAACCCCCTCTCGGGCACTGAGGACCAGATCCCTAACCTCGCTCTCGGGCACTGAGGACCAGAATCCAACCTCGCTTTCAGGCACTGAGGACCAGAATTCCTAACCTCGCTCTCGGGCACTGAGGTCCAGAATCCCTAACCTCGCTCTCGGGCACTGAGGACCAGAATCCCTAACCTCGCTCTCGGGCACTGAGGACCAGAATCCCTAACCTCGCTCTCGGGCACTGAGGTCCAGAATCCCTAACCTCGCTCTCGGGCACTGAGGACCAGAATCCCTAACCTCGCTCTCGGGCACTGAGGACCAGAATCTAACCTCGCTCTCGGCAACTGAGGACCAGACCCATCCCTCGCTCTCGGGCACTGAGGACCAGAATCCCTAACCTCGCTCTCGCGCACTGAGGACCAGAATCCCCAACCTCGCTCTCGGGCACTGAGGACCAGACCCGTACCTCGCTCTCAGGCACTGAGGACCAGACCCGTACCTCGCTCTCGGGCACTGAGGACCAGAATCCCTAACCTCGCTCTCGGATACTGAGGACCAGAATCCAACCTCTCTCTCGGGCAATGAGGACCAGAATCCTTCCTCGCTCTCGGGTACTGAGGACCAGAATCCAACATTGCTCTCAGGAACTGAGGACCAGAATCCCTAACCTCGCTCTCGGGCACTGAGGTCCAGAATCCTAACCTCGCTCTCGGGCACTGAGGACCAGATCCCTAACCTCGCTCTCGGGCACTGAGGACCAGATCCCTAACCTCGCTCTCGGGCACTGAGGACCAGAATCCAACCTCGCTCTCGGGCACTGAGGACCAGAAACCTAACCTCGCTCTCGGGCACTGAGGTCCAGAATCCTAACACCCTCTCGGGCACTGAGGACCAGATCCCTAACCTCGCTCTCGGGCACTAAGGTCCAGATGCCTAACCTCGCTCTCGGGCACTGAGGACCAGACCCGTACCTCGCTCTCGGGCACTGAGGAGCAGACCCGTACCTCGCTCTCGGGCACTGAGGACTAGACCCGTACCTCGCTCTCGGGCACTGAGGACCAGACCCGTACCTCGCTCTCGGGCATTGAGGACCAGAATCCTGCCTCGCTCTCGGGCACTGAGGACCAGACCCGCATCTCACGCTCGGGCACTGAAGTCCAGAATCCTGCCTAGCTCTCGGGCACTGAGGACCAGAATCCCTTACCTCGCTCTCGCGCACTGAGGACCAGAATCCCAAACCTCGCTCTCGGGCACTGAGGACCAGAGTCCCTAACCTCGGTCTCGGGCACTGAGGACCAGCTCCCTAACCTCGCTCTCGGGCACTGAGGACCAGAATCCCTAACCTCGCTCTCGGGCACTGAGGACCAGAATCTAACCTCGCTCTCGGGCACTGAGGACCAGACACGTCCCTCGCTCTCGGGCACTGAGGACCAGAATCCCTAACCTCGCTCTCGCGCACTGAGGACCAGAATCCCCAACCTCGCTCTCGGGCACGGAGGACCAGACCCTTCCCTCGTTCTCAGGCACTGAGGACCAGACCCGTACCTCGCTCTCGGGCACTGAGGACCAGAATCCCTAACCTCGCTCTCGGGCACTGAGGACCAGATCCCTAACCTCGCTCTCGGGCACTGAGGACCAGAATCCCTAACCTCGCTCTCGGGTACTGAGGACCAGAATCCAACCTCGCTCTCGGGCACTGAGGACCAAAATCCTGCCTCGCTCTCGGGTACTGAGGACCAGAATCCAACATTGCTCTCAGGAACTGAGGACCAGAATCCCTAACCTCGCTCTCGGGCACTGAGGACCAGAATCCTAACCTCGCTCTCGGGCACTGAGGACCAGATTCCTAACCTCGCTCTCGGGCACTGAGGACCAGATCCCTAACCTCGCTCTCGGGCACTGAGGACCAGAATCCAACCTTGCTCTCGGGCACTGAGGACCAGAATCCTAACCTCGCTCTCGGGCACTGAGGCCCAGAATCCTAACACACTCTCGGGCACTGAGGCCCAGAATAATAACACCCTCTCGGGCACTGAGGACCAGATCCCTAACCTCGCTCTCGGGCACTGAGGACCAGAATGCTAACACCCTCTCGGGCACTGAGGACCAGAATCCCTAACCTCGCTCTCAGGCATTGAGGACCAGAATCCAACCTCGCTCTCGGGCACTAAGGACCAGAGTCCAACCTCGCTCTCGGGCACTGACGACCAGAATCCCTAACCTCGCTCTCGGGCACTGAGGACCAGATCCCTAACCTCGCTCTCAGGCACTGAGGACCAGAATCCAACCTCGCTCTCGGGCACTGAGGACCAGAATCGCTAACCTCGCTCTCGGGCACTGAGGACCAGAATCCAGAACCTCGCTCTCGGGCACTGAGGACCAGAATCCTGCCTCGCTCGCGGGCACTGAGGACCAGATCCCTAACCTCGCTCTCGGGCACTGAGGACCAGATCCCTAACCTCGCTCTCGGGCACTGAGGACCAGAAACCTGCCTCCCTTTCGGGCAATGAGGACCAGAATCGTGCCTCGCTCTCGGGCACTGAGGACCAGATCCCTAACCTCGCTCTTGGGCACTGAGGACCAGATCCCTAACCTCGCTCTCGGGCACTGAGGACCAGAAACCTGCCTCCCTCTCGGGCACTGAGGACCAGAATCGTGCCTCGCTCTCGGGCACTGAGGACCAAAATCCTAAACTCGCTCTCGGGCACTGAGGACCAGATCCCTAACCTCGGTCTCGGGCACTGAGGACCAGATCCCTAACCTCGCTCTCGGGCACTGTGGACCAGAATCCTGCCTCGCTCTCGGGCACTGAGGACCAGAATCCTAACCTCGCTCTCGGGCACTGAGGACCAGAATCCTGCCTCGCTCTCGGGCACTGAGGACCAGATCCCTAATCTCGCTCTCGGGCACTGAGGACCAGAATCCTGCCTCCCTCTCGGGCACTGAGGACCAGATCCCTAACCTCCCTCTCGGGCACTGAGGACCAGAATCCCTAACCTTTCTCTCGGGCACTGAGGACCAGAATCTTGCCTCGCTCTCGTTCACTGAGGACCAGAATCCTAACCTCACTCTCGGGCACTGTGGACCAGAATCCTGCCTCGCACTCAGGCACTGAGGACCAGATCCCTAACCTCGCTCTCGGGCACTGAGGACCGGAATCCTGCCTCGCTCTCGGGCACTGAGGACCAGATCCCTAACCTCGCTCTCGGGCACTGTGGACCAGAATCCTGCCTCGCTCTCGGGCACTGAGGACCAGAATCCTAACCTCGCTCTCGGGCACTGAGGACCAGAATCCAATCTCGCTCTCAGGCACTGAGGACCAGAATCCCTAACCTCGCTCTCGGGCACTGAGGACCAGAATCCTAACCTCGCTCTCGGGCACTGTGGACCAGATCCCTAACCTCGCTCTCGGGCACTGAGGACCAGAATCCAACCTCGCTCTCAGGCACTGATGACCAGAATCCTAACCTCGCTCTCGGCACTGAGGCCCAGAATCCTACCTCCCTCTCGGGCACTGAGGACCAGAATCCTAACCTCGCTCTCGGGCACTGAAGCCCAGAATCCTAACACACTCTCGGGCACTGAGGACCAGAATCCTGCCTCGCTCGCGGGCACTGAGGACCAGATCCCTAACCTCGCTCTCGGGCACTGAGGACCAGATCCCTAACCTCGCTCTCGGGCACTGAGGACCAGAAACCTGCCTCCCTCTCGGGCAATGAGGACCAGAATCGTGCCTCGCTCTCGGGCACTGAGGACCAGAATCCTAAACTCGCTCTCGGGCACAGAGGACCAGATCCCTAACCTCTGTCTCGGGCACTGAGGACCAGATCCCTAACCTCGCTCTCGGGCACTGTGGACCAGAATCCTGCCTCGCTCTTGGGCACTGAGGACCAGAATCCTAACCTCGCTCTCGGGCACTGAGGACCAGAATCCTGCCTCGCTCTCGGGCACTGAGGACCAGATCCCTAACCTCGCTCTCGGGCACTGAGGACCAGAATCCTGCCTCCCTCTCGGGCACTGAGGACCAGATCCCTAACCTCCCTCTCGGGCACTGAGGACCAGAATCCCTAACCTTTCTCTCGGGCACTGAAGACCAGAATCTTGCCTCGCTCTCGTTCACTGAGGACCAGAATCCTAACCTCACTCTCGGGCACTGTGGACCAGAATCCTGCCTCGCTCTCAGGCACTGAGGACCAGATCCCTAACCTCGGTCTCGGGCACTGAGGACCAGAATCCTGCCTCGCTCTCGGGCACTTAGGACCAGATCCCTAACCTCGCTCTCGGGCACTGTGGACCAGAATCCTGCCTCGCTCTCGGGCACTGAGGACCAGAATCCTAACCTCGCTCTCGGGCACTGAGGACCAGAATCCAATCTCGCTCTCAGGCACTGAGGACCAGAATCCCTAACCTCGCTCTCGGGCACTGAGGACCAGAATCCTAACCTCGCTCTCGGGCACTGTGGACCAGATCCCTAACCTCGCTCTCGGGCACTGAGGACCAGAATCCAACCTCGCTCTCAGGCACTGATGACCAGAATCCTAACCTCGCTCTCGGCACTGAGGCCCAGAATCCTACCTCCCTCTCGGGCACTGAGGACCAGAATCCTAACCTCGCTCTCGGGCACTGAAGCCCAGAATCCTAACACACTCTCGGGCACTGAGGCCCAGAATCCGAACACCCTCTCGGGCACTGAGGACCAGATCCCTAACCTCGCTCTCGGGCACTGAGAACCAGAATCCAACCTCGCTCTCGGGCACTGAGGACCAGAATCCCGAACCTCGCTCTTGGGCACTGAGGACCAGAATCCCTAACCTCGCTCTCGGGCACTGAGGACCAGAATCCCTAACCTCGCTCTCGGGCACTGAGGACCAGAATCTAACCTCGCTCTCGGGCACTGAGGACCAGACACGTCCCTCGCTCTCGGGCACTGAGGACCAGAATCCCTAACCTCGCTCTCGCGCACTGAGGACAAGAATCCCCAACCTCGCTCTCGGGCACTGAGGACCAGACCCGTACCTCGCTCTCAGGCACTGAGGACCAGACCCGTACCTCGCTCTCGGGCACTGAGGACCAGAATCCCTAACCTCGCTCTCGGGTACTGAGGACCAGAATCCAACCTCGCTCTCGGGCACTGAGGACCAAAATCCTGCCTCGCTCTCGGGTACTGAGGACCAGAATCCAACATTGATCTCAGGAACTGAGGACCAGAATCCCTAACCTCGCTCTCGGGCACTGAGGACCAGAATCCTAACCTCGCTCTCGGGCACTGAGGACCAGATTCCTAACCTCGCTCTCGGGCACTGAGGACCAGATCCCTAACCTCGCTCTCGGGCACTGAGGACCAGAATCCAACCTTGCTCTCGGGCACTGAGGACCAGAATCCTAACACCCTCTCGGGCACTGAGGACCAGATCCCTAACCTCGCTCTCGGGCACTGAGGACCAGAATGCTAACACCCTCTCGGGCACTGAGGACCAGAATCCCTAACCTCGCTCTCAGGCATTGAGGACCAGAATCCAACCTCGCTCTCGGGCACTAAGGACCAGAGTCCAACCTCGCTCTCGGGCACTGACGACCAGAATCCCTAACCTCGCTCTCGGGCACTGAGGACCAGATCCCTAACCTCGCTCTCAGGCACTGAGGACCAGAATCCAACCTCGCTCTCGGGCACTGAGGACCAGAATCGCTAACCTCGCTCTCGGGCACTGAGGACCAGAATCCAGAACCTCGCTCTCGGGCACTGAGGACCAGAATCCTGCCTCGCTCGCGGGCACTGAGGACCAGATCCCTAACCTCGCTCTTGGGCACTGAGGACCAGATCCCTAACCTCGCTCTCGGGCACTGAGGACCAGAAACCTGCCTCCCTCTCGGGCACTGAGGACCAGAATCGTGCCTCGCTCTCGGGCACTGAGGACCAAAATCCTAAACTCGCTCTCGGGCACTGAGGACCAGATCCCTAACCTCGGTCTCGGGCACTGAGGACCAGATCCCTAACCTCGCTCTCGGGCACTGTGGACCAGAATCCTGCCTCGCTCTCGGGCACTGAGGACCAGAATCCTAACCTCGCTCTCGGGCACTGAGGACCAGAATCCTGCCTCGCTCTCGGGCACTGAGGACCAGATCCCTAATCTCGCTCTCGGGCACTGAGGACCAGAATCCTGCCTCCCTCTCGGGCACTGAGGACCAGATCCCTAACCTCCCTCTCGGGCACTGAGGACCAGAATCCCTAACCTTTATCTCGGGCACTGAGGACCAGAATCTTGCCTCGCTCTCGTTCACTGAGGACCAGAATCCTAACCTCACTCTCGGGCACTGTGGACCAGAATCCTGCCTCGCACTCAGGCACTGAGGACCAGATCCCTAACCTCGCTCTCGGGCACTGAGGACCGGAATCCTGCCTCGCTCTCGGTCACTGAGGACCAGATCCCTAACCTCGCTCTCGGGCACTGTGGACCAGAATCCTGCCTCGCTCTCGGGCACTGAGGACCAGAATCCTAACCTCGCTCTCGGGCACTGAGGACCAGAATCCAATCTCGCTCTCAGGCACTGAGGACCAGAATCCCTAACCTCGCTCTCGGGCACTGAGGACCAGAATCCTAACCTCGCTCTCGGGCACTGTGGACCAGATCCCTAACCTCGCTCTCGGGCACTGAGGACCAGAATCCAACCTCGCTCTCAGGCACTGATGACCAGAATCCTAACCTCGCTCTCGGCACTGAGGCCCAGAATCCTACCTCCCTCTCGGGCACTGAGGACCAGAATCCTAACCTCGCTCTCGGGCACTGAAGCCCAGAATCCTAACACACTCTCGGGCACTGAGGCCCAGAATCCGAACACCCTCTCGGGCACTGAGGACCAGATCCCTAACCTCGCTCTCGGGCACTGAGAACCAGAATCCAACCTCGCTCTCGGGCACTGAGGACCAGAATCCCTAACCTCGCTCTTGGGCACTGAGGACCAGAATCCCAAACCTCGCTCTCGGGCACTGAGGACCAGAATCCTGCCTCGCTCTCGGGCACTGAGGACCGGATTCCTAACCTCGCTCTCGGGCACTGAGGACCAGATCCCTAAACTCACTCTCGGGCACTGAGGACCAGATCCCTAACCTCGCTCTCGGGCACTGAGGACCAGAATCCTGCCTCGCTCTCGGGCACTGAGGCCCAGATCCCTAACCTAGCTCTCGAGCACTGAGGACCAGAATCCCTAACCTCGCTCTCGGTCACTGAGGACCAGATCCCTAACCTCGCTCTCGGGCACTGAGGACCAAAATCCTGCCTCGCTCTCGGGCACTGAGGCCCAGATCCCTAACCTAGCTCTCGAGCACTGAGGACCAGAATCCCTAACCTCGCTCTCGGACACTGAGGACCAGATTCCTAAACTCGCTCTCGGGCACTGAGGACCAGATCCCTAACCTCACTCTCGGGCACTTAGGACCAGATCCCTAACCTCGCTCTCGGGCACTGAGGACCAGAATCCTGCCTCGCTGTCGGGCACTGAGTCCCAGATCCCTAACCTCACTCTCGGGTACTGAGGTCCAGATCACTAACCTCGCTCTCGATCACTGAGGTCCAGAATCCTGCCTCGCTCTCGGGCACTGAGGTCTAGAATCCAACCTCGCTCTCGGGCACTGAGGACCAGATCCCTAACCTCGCTCTCGGGCACTGAGGACCAGATCTCTAACCTCGCTGTCGGGCACTGAGTCCCAGATCCCTAACCTTGCTCTCGGGCACTGAACTCCAGATCCCTAACGTCGCTCTCGATCACTGACGTCCAGAATCCTGCCTCGCTCTCGGGCACTGAGGTCCAGAATCCAACCTCGCTCTCGGGCACTGAGGACCAGATCCCTAACCTCGCTCTCGGGCACTGAGGACCAGAATCCAACCTCGCTCTCGGGTACTGAGGACCAGAATCCTAAACTCGCTCTCGGGCACTGAGAACCAGATCCCTAACCTCTGTCTCGGGCACTGAGGACCAGATCCCTCACCTCGCTCTCGGGCACTGTGGACCAGAATCCTGCCTCGCTCTCGGGCACTGAGGACCAGAATCCTAACCTCGCTCTCGAGCACTGAGGACCAGAATCCTGCCTCGCTCTCGGGCACTGAGGACCAGATCCCTAACCTCGCTCTCGGGCACTGAGTACCAGATCCCTAACCTTGCTCTCGGGCACTGAGGACCAGAATCCTGCCTCCCTCTCGGGCACTGAGGACCAGATCCCTAACCTCCCTCTCGGGCACTGAGGACCAGAATCCAACCTCGCTCTCGGGCACTGAGGACCAAAATCCTGCCTCGCTCTCGGGTACTGAGAACCAGAATCCAACATTGCTCTCAGGAACTGAGGACCAGAATCCCTAACCTCGCTCTCGGGCACTGAGGACCAGAATCCTAACCTCGCTCTCGGGCACTGAGGACCAGATTCCTAACCTCGCTCTCGGGCACTGAGGACCAGATCGCTAACCTCGCTCTCGGGCACTGAGGACCAGAATCCAACCTCGCTCTCGGGCACTGAGGACCAGAATCCTAACCTCGCTCTCGAGCACTGAGGTCCAGAATCCAAACACACTCTCGGGCACTGAGGCCCAGAATCCTAACACCCTCTCGGGCACTGAGGACCAGATCCCTAACCTCGCTCTCGGGCACTGAGGACCAGAATGCTAACACCCTCTCGGGCACTGAGGACCAGAATCCCTAACCTCTCTCTCAGGCATTGAGGACCAGAATCCAACCTCGCTCTCGGGCACTAAGGACCAGAGTCCAACCTCGCTCTCGGGCACTGACGACCAGAATCCCTAACCTCGCTCTCGGGCACTGAGGACCAGATCCCTAACCTCGCTCTCAGGCACTGAGGACCAGAATCCAACCTCGCTCTCGGGCACTGAGGACCAGAATCGCTAACCTCGCTCTCGGGCACTGAGGACCAGAATCCAGAACCTCGCTCTCGGGCACTGAGGACCAGAATCCTGCCTCGCTCGCGGGCACTGAGGACCAGATCCCTAACCTCGCTCTCGGGCACTGAGGACCAGATCCCTAACCTCGCTCTCGGGCACTGAGGACCAGAAACCTGCCTCCCTCTCGGGCACTGAGGACCAGAATCGTGCCTCGCTCTCGGGCACTGAGGACCAGAATCCTAAACTCGCTCTCGGGCACTGAGGACCAGATCCCTAACCTCGGTCTCGGGCACTGAGGACCAGATCCCTAATCTCGCTCTCGGGCACTGTGGACCAGAATCCTGCCTCGCTCTCGGGCACTGAGGACCAGAATCCTAACCTCGCTCTCGGGCACTGAGGACCTGAATCCTGCCTCGCTCTCGGGCACTGAGGACCAGATCCCTAACCTCGCTCTCGGGCACTGAGGACCAGAATCCTGCCTCCCTCTCGGGCACTGAGGACCAGATCCCTAACCTCCCTCTCGGGCACTGAGGACCAGAATTCCTAACCTTTCTCTCGGGCACTGAGGACCAGAATCTTGCCTCGCTCTCGTTCACTGAGGACCAGAATCCTAACCTCACTCTCGGGCACTGTGGACCAGAATCCTGCCTCGCTCTCAGGCACTGAGGACCAGATCCCTAACCTCGCTCTCGGGCACTGAGGACCAGAATCCTGCCTCGCTCTCGGGCACTGAGGACCAGATCCCTAACCTCGCTCTCGGGCACTGTGGACCAGAATCCTGCCTCGCTCTCGGGCACTGAGGACCAGAATCCTAACCTCGCTCTCGGGCACTGAGGACCAGAATCCAATCTCGCTCTCAGGCACTGAGGACCAGAATCCCTAACCTCGTTCTCGGGCACTGAGGACCAGAATCCTAACCTCGCTCTCGGGCACTGTGGACCAGAATCCTAACACACTCTCGGGCACTGAGGACCAGAATCCAACCTCGCTCTCAGGCACTGATGACCAGAATCCTAACCTCGCTCTCGGCACTGAGGCCCAGAATCCTACCTCCCTCTCGGGCACTGAGGACCAGAATCCTAACCTCGCTCTCGGGCACTGAAGCCCAGAATCCTAACACACTCTCGGGCACTGAGGCCCAGAATCCGAACACCCTCTCTGGCACTGAGGACCAGATCCCTAACCTCGCTCTCGGGCACTGAGAACCAGAATCCAACCTCGCTCTCGGGCACTGAGGACCAGAATCCCTAACCTCGCTCTTGGGCACTGAGGACCAGAATCCCGAACCTCGCTCTCGGGCACTGAGGACCAGAATCCTGCCTCGCTCTCGGGCACTGAGGACCAGATTCCTAACCTCGCTCTCGGGCACTGAGGACCAGATCCCTAACCTCACTCTCGGGCACTAAGGACCAGATCCCTAACCTCGCTCTCGGGCACTGAGGACCAGAATCCTGCCTCGCTCTCGGGCACTGAGGCCCAGATCCCTAACCTAGCTCTCGAGCACTGAGTACCAGAATCCCTAACCTCGCTCTCGGTCACTGAGGACCAGATCCCTAACCTCGCTCTCGGGCACTGAGGACCAGAATCCTGCCTCGCTCTCGGGCACTGAGGCCCAGATCCCTAACCTAGCTCTCGAGCATTGAGGACCAGATTCCTAACCTCGCTCTCGGGCACTGAGGACCAGATTCCTAACCTCGCTCTCGGGCACTGAGGACCAGATCCCTAACCTCACTCTCGGGCACTGAGGACCAGATCCCTCACCTCGCTCTCGGGCACTGAGGACCAGAATCCTGCCTCGCTGTCGGGCACTGAGTCCCAGATCCCTAACCTCACTCTTGGGTACTGAGGTCCAGATCACTAACCTCGCTCTCGATCACTGAGGTCCAGAATCCTGCCGCGCTCTCGGGCACTGAGGTCTAGAATCCAACCTCGCTCTCGGGCACTGAGGACCAGATCCCTAACCTCGCTCTCGGGCACTGAGGACCAGATCTCTAACCTCGCTGTCGGGCACTGAGTCCCAGATCCCTAACCTTGCTCTCGGGCACTGAACTCCAGATCCCTAACCTCGCTCTCGATCACTGACGTCCAGAATCCTGCCTCGCTCTCGGGCACTGAGGTCCAGAATCCAACCTCGCTCTCGGGCACTGAGGACCAGATCCCTAACCTCGCTCTCGGGCACTGAGGACCAGAATCCAACCTCGCTCTCGGGCACTGAGGACCAGAATCCTAAACTCGCTCTCTGGCACTGAGGACCAGATCCCTAACCTCGGTCTCGGGCACTGAGGACCAGATCCCTAACCTCGCTCTCGGGCACTGTGGACCAGAATCCTGCCTCGCTCTCGGGCACTGAGGACCAGAATCCTAACCTCGCTCTCGAGCACTGAGGACCAGAATCCTGCCTCGCTCTCGGGCACTGAGGACCAGATCCCTAACCTCGCTCTCGGGCACCGAGTACCAGATCCCTAACCTCGCTCTCGGGCACTGAGGACCAGAATCCTGCCTCCCTCTCGGGCACTGAGGACCAGATCCCTAACCTCCCTCTCGGGCACTGAGGACCAGAATCCCTAACCTCGCTCTCGGGCACTGAGGACCAGAATCTTGCCTCGCTCTCGTTCACTGAGGACCAGAATCCTAACCTCACTCTCGGGCACTGAGGACCAGAATCTTGCCTCGCTCTCGTTCACTGAGGACCAGAATCGCTAACCTCGCTCTCGGGCACTGAGGACCAGAATCCAGAACCTCGCTCTCGGGCACTGAGGACCAGAATCCTGCCTCGCTCGCGGGCACTGAGGACCAGATCCCTAACCTCGCTCTCGGGCACTGAGGACCAGATCCCTAACCTCGCTCTCGGGCACTGAGGACCAGAAACCTGCCTCCCTCTCGGGCACTGAGGACCAGAATCGTGCCTCGCTCTCGGGCACTGAGGACCAGAATCCTAAACTCGCTCTCGGGCACTGAGGACCAGATCCCTAACCTCGGTCTCGGGCACTGAGGACCAGATCCCTAACCTCGCTCTCGGGCACTGTGGACCAGAATCCTGCCTCGCTCTCGGGCACTGAGGACCAGAATCCTAACCTCGCTCTCGGGCACTGAGGACCAGAATCCTGCCTCGCTCTCGGGCACTGAGGACCAGAATCCTAACCTCGCTCTCGGGCACTGAGGACCAGAATCCAATCTCGCTCTCAGGCACTGAGGACCAGAATCCCTAACCTCGCTCTCGGGCACTGAGGACCAGAATCCTAACCTCGCTCTCGGGCACTGTGGACCAGATCCCTAACCTCGCTCTCGGGCACTGAGGACCAAAATCCAACCTCGCTCTCAGGCACTGATGACCAGAATCCTAACCTCGCTCTCGGCACTGAGGCCCAGAATCCTACCTCCCTCTCGGGCACTGAGGACCAGAATCCTAACCTCGCTCTCGGGCACTGAAGCCCAGAATCCTAACACACTCTCGGGCACTGAGTCCCAGAATCCGAACACCCTCTCGGGCACTGAGGACCAGATCCCTAACCTCGCTCTCGGGCACTGAGAACCAGAATCCAACCTCGCTCTCGGGCACTGAGGACCAGAATCCCTAACCTCGCTCTTGGGCACTGAGGACCAGAATCCCTAACCTCGCTCTCGGGCACTGAGGACCAGAATCCTGCCTCGCTCTCGGGCACTGAGGACCAGATTCCTAACCTCGCTCTCGGGCACTGAGGACCAGATCCCTAACCTCACTCTCGGGCACTGAGGACCAGATCCCTAACCTCGCTCTCGGGCACTGAGGACCAGAATCCTGCCTCGCTCTCGGGCACTGAGGCCCAGATCCCTAACCTAGCTCTCGAGCACTGAGGACCAGAATCCCTAACCTCGCTCTCGGTCACTGAGGACCAGATCCCTAACCTCGCTCTCGGGCACTGAGGACCAGAATCCTGCCTCGCTCTCGGGCACTGAGGCCCAGATCCCTAACCTAGCTCTCGAGCACTGAGGACCAGAATCCCTAACCTCGCTCTCGGGCACTGAGGACCAGATTCCTAACCTCGCTCTCGGGCACTGAGGACCAGATCCCTAACCTCACTCTCGGGCACTGAGGACCAGATCCCTAACCTCGCTCTCGGGCACTGAGGACCAGAATCCTGCCTCGCTGTCGGGCACTGAGTCCCAGATCCCTAACCTCACTCTCGGGTACTGAGGTCCAGATCACTAACCTCGCTCTCGATCACTGAGGTCCAGAATCCTGCCTCGCTCTCGGGCACTGAGGTCTAGAATCCAACCTCGCTCTCGGGCACTGAGGACCAGATCCCTAACCTCGCTCTCGGGCACTGAGGACCAGAAACCTGCCTCCCTCTCGGGCACTGAGGACCAGAATCGTGCCTCGCTCTCGGGCACTGAGGACCAGAATCCTAAACTCGCTCTCGGGCACTGAGGACCAGATCCCTAACCTCGGTCTCGGGCACTGAGGACCAGATCCCTAACCTCGCTCTCGGGCACTGTGGACCAGAATCCTGCCTCGCTCTCGGGCACTGAGGACCAGAATCCTAACCTCGCTCTCGGGCACTGAGGACCAGAATCCTGCCTCGCTCTCGGGCACTGAGGACCAGAATCCTAACCTCGCTCTCGGGCACTGAGGACCAGAATCCAATCTCGCTCTCAGGCACTGAGGACCAGAATCCCTAACCTCGCTCTCGGGCACTGAGGACCAGAATCCTAACCTCGCTCTCGGGCACTGTGGACCAGATCCCTAACCTCGCTCTCGGGCACTGAGGACCAAAATCCAACCTCGCTCTCAGGCACTGATGACCAGAATCCTAACCTCGCTCTCGGCACTGAGGCCCAGAATCCTACCTCCCTCTCGGGCACTGAGGACCAGAATCCTAACCTCGCTCTCGGGCACTGAAGCCCAGAATCCTAACACACTCTCGGGCACTGAGACCCAGAATCCGAACACCCTCTCGGGCACTGAGGACCAGATCCCTAACCTCGCTCTCGGGCACTGAGAACCAGAATCCAACCTCGCTCTCGGGCACTGAGGACCAGAATCCCTAACCTCGCTCTTGGGCACTGAGGACCAGAATCCCTAACCTCGCTCTCGGGCACTGAGGACCAGAATCCTGCCTCGCTCTCGGGCACTGAGGACCAGATTCCTAACCTCGCTCTCGGGCACTGAGGACCAGATCCCTAACCTCACTCTCGGGCACTGAGGACCAGATCCCTAAACTCGCTCTCGGGCACTGAGGACCAGAATCCTGCCTCGCTCTCGGGCACTGAGGCCCAGATCCCTAACCTAGCTCTCGAGCACTGAGGACCAGAATCCCTAACCTCGCTCTCGGTCACTGAGGACCAGATCCCTAACCTCGCTCTCGGGCACTGAGGACCAGAATCCTGCCTCGCTCTCGGGCACTGAGGCCCAGATCCCTAACCTAGCTCTCGAGCACTGAGGACCAGAATCCCTAACCTCGCTCTCGGGCACTGAGGACCAGATTCCTAACCTCGCTCTCGGGCACTGAGGACCAGATCCCTAACCTCACTCTCGGGCACTGAGGACCAGATCCCTAACCTCGCTCTCGGGCACTGAGGACCAGAATCCTGCCTCGCTGTCGGGCACTGAGTCCCAGATCCCTAACCTCACTCTCGGGTACTGAGGTCCAGATCACTAACCTCGCTCTCGATCACTGAGGTCCAGAATCCTGCCTCGCTCTCGGGCACTGAGGTCTAGAATCCAACCTCGCTCTCGGGCACTGAGGACCAGATCCCTAACCTCGCTCTCGGGCACTGAGGACCAGATCTCTAACCTCGCTGTCGGGCACTGAGTCCCAGATCCCTAACCTTGCTCTCGGGCACTGAACTCCAGATCCCTAACGTCGCTCTCGATCACTGACGTCCAGAATCCTGCCTCGCTCGCGGGCACTGATGTCCAGAATCCAACCTCGCTCTCGGGCACTGAGGACCAGATCCCTAACCTCGCTCTCGGGCACTGAGGACCAGAATCCAACCTCGCTCTCGGACACTGAGGACCAGAATCCTAAACTCGCTCTCGGGCACTGAGGACCAGATCCCTAACCTCTGTCTCGGGCACTGAGGACCAGATCCCTAACCTCGCTCTCGGGCACTGTGGACCAGAATCCTGCCTCGCTCTCGGGCACTGAGGACCAGAATCCTAACCTCGCTCTCGAGCACTGAGGACCAGAATCCTGCCTCGCTCTCGGGCACTGAGGACCAGATCCCTAACCTCGCTCTCGGGCACTGAGTACCAGATCACTAACCTTGCTCTCGGGCACTGAGGACCAGAATCCTGCCTCCCTCTCGGGCACTGAGGACCAGATCCCTAACCTCCCTCTCGGGCACTGAGGACCAGAATCCAACCTCGCTCTCGGGCACTGAGGACCAAAATCCTGCCTCGCTCTCGGGTACTGAGGACCAGAATCCAACATTGATCTCAGGAACTGAGGACCAGAATCCCTAACCTCGCTCTCGGGCACTGAGGACCAGAATCCTAACCTCGCTCTCGGGCACTGAGGACCAGATTCCTAACCTCGCTCTCGGGCACTGAGGACCAGATCCCTAACCTCGCTCTCGGGCACTGAGGACCAGAATCCAACCTCGCTCTCGGGCACTGAGGACCAGAATCCTAACCTCGCTCTCGAGCACTGAGGCCCAGAATCCTAACACACTCTCGGGCACTGAGGCCCAGAATCCTAACACCCTCTCAGGCACTGAGGACCAGATCCCTAACCTCGCTCTCGGGCACTGAGGACCAGAATGCTAACACCCTCTCGGGCACTGAGGACCAGAATCCCTAACCTCGCTCTCAGGCATTGAGGACCAGAATCCAACCTCGCTCTCGGGCACTAAGGACCAGAGTCCAACCTCGCTCTCGGGCACTGACGACCAGAATCCCTAACCTCGCTCTCGGGCACTGAGGACCAGATCCCTAACCTCAGCTCTCAGGCACTGAGGACCAGAATCCAACCTCGCTCTCGGGCACTGAGGACCAGAATCGCTAACCTCGCTCTCGGGCACTGAGGACCAGAATCCAGAACCTCGCTCTCGGGCACTGAGGACCAGAATCCTGCCTCGCTCGCGGGCACTGAGGACCAGATCCCTAACCTCGCTCACGGGCACTGAGGACCAGATCCCTAACCTCGCTCTCAGGAACTGAGGACCAGAAACCTGCCTCCCTCTCGGGCACTGAGGACCAGAATCGTGCCTCACTCTCGGGCACTGAGGACCAGAATCCTAAACTCGCTCTCGGGCACTGAGGACCAGATCCCTAACCTCGGTCTCGGGCACTGAGGACCAGATCCCTAACCTCGCTCTCGGGCACTGTGGACCAGAATCCTGCCTCGCTCTCGGGCACTGAGGACCAGAATCCTAACCTCGCTCTCGGGCACTGAGGACCAGAATCCTGCCTCGCTCTCGGGCACTGAGGACCAGATCCCTAACCTCGCTCTCGGGCACTGAGGACCAGAATCCTGCCTCCCTCTCGGGCACTGAGGACCAGATCCCTAACCTCCCTCTCGGGCACTGAGGACCAGAATCCCTAACCTTTCTCTCGGGCACTGAGGACCAGAATCTTGCCTCGCTCTCGTTCACTGAGGACCAGAATCCAAACCTCACTCTCGGGCACTGTGGACCAGAATCCTGCCTCGCTCTCAGGCACTGAGGACCAGATCCCTAACCTCGCTCTCGGGCACTGAGGACCAGAATCCTGCCTCGCTCTCGGGCACTGAGGACCAGATCCCTAACCTCGCTCTCGGGCACTGTGGACCAGAATCCTGCCTCGCTCTCGGGCACTGAGGACCAGAATCCTAACCTCGCTCTCGGGCACTGAGGACCAGAATCCAATCTCGCTCTCAGGCACTGAGGACCAGAATCCCTAACCTCGCTCTCGGGCACTGAGGAGCAGAATCCTAACCTCGCTCTCGGGCACTGTGGACCAGAATCCTAACACACTCTCGGGCACTGAGGACCAGAATCCAACCTCGCTCTCAGGCACTGATGACCAGAATCCTAACCTCGCTCTCGGCACTGAGGCCCAGAATCCTACCTCCCTCTCGGGCACTGAGGACCAGAATCCTAACCTCGCTCTCGGGCACTGAGGCCCAGAATCCGAACACCCTCTCGGGCACTGAGGACCAGATCCCTAACCTCGCTCTCGGGCACTGAGAACCAGAATCCAACCTCGCTCTCGGGCACTGAGGACCAGAATCCCTAACCTCGCTCTTGGGCACTGAGGACCAGAATCCCTAACCTCGCTCTCGGGCACTGAGGACCAGAATCCTGCCTCGCTCTCCGGCACTGAGGACCAGATTCCTAACCTCGCTCTCGAGCACTGAGGACCAGAATCCCTAACCTCGCTCTCGGTCACTGAGGACCAGATCCCTAACCTCGCTCTCGGGCACTGAGGACCAGAATCCTGCCTCGCTCTCGGGCACTGAGGCCCAGATCCCTAACCTAGCTCTCGAGCACTGAGGACCAGAATCCCTAACCTCGCTCTCGGGCACTGAGGACCAGATTCCTAACCTCGCTCTCGGGCACTGAGGACCAGATCCCTAACCTCACTCTCGGGCACTGAGGACCAGATCCCTAACCTCGCTCTCGGGCACTGAGGACCAGAATCCTGCCTCGCTGTCGGGCACTGAGTCCCAGATCCCTTACCTCACTCTCGGGTACTGAGGTCCAGATCACTAACCTCGCTCTCGATCACTGAGGACCAGAAACCTGCCTCCCTCTCGGGCACTGAGGACCAGAATCGTGCCTCACTCTCGGGCACTGAGGACCAGAATCCTAAACTCGCTCTCGGGCACTGAGGACCAGATCACTAACCTCGGTCTCGGGCACTGAGGACCAGAATCCAGAACCTCGCTCTCGGGCACTGAGGACCAGAATCCTGCCTCGCTCGCGGGCACTGAGGACCAGATCCCTAACCTCGCTCTCGGGCACTGAGGACCAGATCCCTAACCTCGCTCTCAGGCACTGAGGACCAGAAACCTGCCTCCCTCTCGGGCACTGAGGACCAGAATCGTGCCTCACTCTCGGGCACTGAGGACCAGAATCCTAAACTCGCTCTCGGGCACTGAGGACCAGATCCCTAACCTCGGTCTCGGGCACTGAGGACCAGATCCCTAACCTCGCTCTCGGGCACTGTGGACCAGAATCCTGCCTCGCTCTCGGGCACTGAGGACCAGAATCCTAACCTCGCTCTCGGGCACTGAGGACCAGAATCCTGCCTCGCTCTCGGGCACTGAGGACCAGATCCCTAACCTCGCTCTCGGGCACTGAGGACCAGAATCCTGCCTCCCTCTCGGGCACTGAGGACCAGATCCCTAACCTCCCTCTCGGGCACTGAGGACCGGAATCCCTAACCTTTCTCTCGGGCACTGAGGACCAGAATCTTGCCTCGCTCTCGTTCACTGAGGACCAGAATCCTAACCTCACTCTCGGGCACTGTGGACCAGAATCCTGCCTCGCTCTCAGGCACTGAGGACCCGATCCCTAACCTCGCTCTCGGGCACTGAGGACCAGAATCCTGCCTCGCTCTCGGGCACTGAGGACCAGATCCCTAACCTCGCTCTCGGGCACTGAGGACCAGAATCCTGCCTCGCTCTCGGGCACTGAGGACCAGAATCCTAACCTCGCTCTCGGGCACTGAGGACCAAAATCCAATCTCGCTCTCAGGCACTGAGGACCAGAATCCCTAACCTCGCTCTCGGGCACTGAGGAGCAGAATCCTAACCTCGCTCTCGGGCACTGTGGACCAGAATCCTAACACACTCTCGGGCACTGAGGACCAGAATCCAACCTCGCTCTCAGGCACTGATGACCAGAATCCTAACCTCGCTCTCGGCACTGAGGCCCAGAATCCTACCTCCCTCTCGGGCACTGAGGACCAGAATCCTAACCTCGCTCTCGGGCACTGAGGCCCAGAATCCGAACACCCTCTCGGGCACTGAGGACCAGATCCCTAACCTCGCTCTCGGGCACTGAGAACCAGAATCCAACCTCGCTCTCGGGCACTGAGGACCAGAATCCCTAACCTCGCTCTTGGGCACTGAGGACCAGAATCCCTAACCTCGCTCTCGGGCACTGAGGACCAGAATCCTGCCTCGCTCTCCGGCACTGAGGACCAGATTCCTAACCTCGCTCTCGAGCACTGAGGACCAGAATCCCTAACCTCGCTCTCGGTCACTGAGGACCAGATCCCGAACCTCGCTCTCGGGCACTGAGGACCAGAATCCTGCCTCGCTCTCGGGCACTGAGGCCCAGATCCCTCACCTAGCTCTCGAGCACTGAGGACCAGAATCCCTAACCTCGCTCTCGGGCACTGAGGACCAGATTCCTAACCTCGCTCTCGGGCACTGAGGACCAGATCCCTAACCTCACTCTCGGGCACTGAGGACCAGATCCCTAACCTCGCTCTCGGGCACTGAGGACCAGAATCCTGCCTCGCTGTCGGGCACTGAGTCCCAGATCCCTTACCTCACTCTCGGGTACTGAGGTCCAGATCACTAACCTCGCTCTCGATCACTGAGGTCCAGAATCCTGCCTCGCTCTCGGGCACTGAGGTCTAGAATCCAACCTCGCTCTCGGGCACTGAGGACCAGATCCCTAACCTCGCTCTCGGGCACTGAGGACCAGATCTCTAACCTCGCTGTCGGGCACTGAGTCCCAGATCCCTAACCTTGCTCTCGGGCACTGAACTCCAGATCCCTAACGTCGCTCTCGATCAATGACGTCCAGAATCCTGCCTCGCTCTCGGGCACTGATGTCCAGAATCCAACCTCGCTCTCGGGCACTGAGGACCAGATCCCTAACCTCGCTCTCGGGCACTGAGGACCAGAATCCAACCTCGCTCTCGGGCACTGAGGACCAGAATCCTAAACTCGCTCTCGGGCACTGAGGACCAGATCCCTAACCTCGCTCTCGGGCACTGAGTACCAGATCCCTAACCTTGCTCTCGGGCACTGAGGACCAGAATCCTGCCTCCCTCTCGGGCACTGAGGACCAGATCCCTAACCTCCCTCTCGGGCACTGAGGACCAGAATCCAACCTCGCTCTCGGGCACTGAGGACCAAAATCCTGCCTCGCTCTCGGGTACTGAGGACCAGAATCCAACATTGCTCTCAGGAACTGAGGACCAGAATCCCTAACCTCGCTCTCGGGCACTGAGGACCAGAATCCTAACCTCGCTCTCGGGCACTGAGGACCAGATTCCTAACCTCGCTCTCGGGCACTGAGGACCAGATCCCTAACCTCGCTCTCGGGCACTGAGGACCAGAATCCAACCTCGCTCTCGGGCACTGAGGACCAGAATCCTAACCTCGCTCTCGAGCACTGAGGCCCAGAATCCTAACACACTCTCGGGCACTGAGGCCCAGAATCCTAACACCCTCTCGGGAACTGAGGACCAGATCCCTAACCTCGCTCTCGGGCACTGAGGACCAGAATGCTAACACCCTCTCGGGCACTGAGGACCAGAATCCCTAACCTCGCTCTCAGGCATTGAGGACCAGAATCCAACCTCGCTCTCGGGCACTTAGGACCAGAGTCCAACCTCGCTCTCGGGCACTGACGACCAGAATCCCTAACCTCGCTCTCGGGCACTGAGGACCAGATCCCTTACCTCGCTCTCAGGCACTGAGGACCAGAATCCAACCTCGCTCTCGGGCACTGAGGACCAGAATCGCTAACCTCGCTCTCGGGCACTGAGGACCAGAATCCAGAACCTCGCTCTCGGGCACTGAGGACCAGAATCCTGCCTCGCTCGCGGGCACTGAGGACCAGATCCCTAACCTCGCTCTCGGGCACTGAGGACCAGATCCATAACCTCGCATTCGGGCACTGAGGACCAGAAACCTGCCTCCCTCTCGGGCACTGAGGACCAGAATCGTGCCTCGCTCTCGGGCACTGAGGACCAGAATCCTAAACTCGCTCTCGGGCACTGAGGACCAGATCCCTAACCTCGGTCTCGGGCACTGAGGACCAGATACCTAACCTCGCTCTCAGGCACTGTGGACCAGAATCCTGCCTCGCTCTCGGGCACTGAGGACCAGAATCCTAACCTCGCTCTCGGGCACTGAGGACCAGAATCCTGCCTCGCTCTCGGGCACTGAGGACCAGATCCCTAACCTCGCTCTCGGGCACTGAGGACCAGAATCCTGCCTCCCTCTCGGGCACTGAGGACCAGATCCCTAACCTCCTTCTCGGGCACTGAGGACCAGAATCCCTAACATTTCTCTCGGGCACTGAGGACCAGAATCTTGCCTCGCTCTCGTTCACTGAGGACCAGAATCCTAACCTCACTCTCGGGCACTGTGGACCAGAATCCTGCCTCGCTCTCAGGCCCTGAGGACCAGATTCCTAACCTCGCTCTCGGGCACTGAGGACCAGAATCCTGCCTCGCTCTCGGGCACTGAGGACCAGATCCCTAACCTCGCTCTCGGGCACTGTGGACCAGAATCCTGCCTCGCTCTCGGGCACTGAGGACCAGAATCCTAACCTCGCTCTCGGGCACTGAGGACCAGAATCCAATCTCGCTCTCAGGCACTGAGGACCAGAATCCCTAACCTCGCTCTCGGGCACTGAGGACCAGAATCCTAACCTCGCTCTCGGGCTCTGTGGACCAGAATCCTAACACACTCTCGGGCACTGAGGACCAGAATCCAACCTCGCTCTCAGGCACTGATGACCAGAATCCTAACCTCGCTCTCGGCACTGAGGCCCAGAATCCTACCTCCCTCTCGGGCACTGAGGACCAGAATCCTAACCTCGCTCTCGGGCACTGAAGCCCAGAATCCTAACACACTCTCGGGCACTGAGGCCCAGAATCCGAACACCCTCTCGGGCACTGAGGACCAGATCCCTAACCTCGCTCTCGGGCACTGAGAACCAGAATCCAACCTCGCTCTCGGGCACTGAGGACCAGAATCCCTAACCTCGCTCTTGGGCACTGAGGACCAGAATCCCGAACCTCGCTCTCGGGCACTGAGGACCAGAATCCTGCCTCGCTCTCGGGCACTGAGGACCAGATTCCTAACCTCGCTCTCGGGCACTGAGGACCAGATCCCTAACCTCACTCTCGGGCACTGAGGACCAGATCCCTAACCTCGCTCTCGGGCACTGAGGACCAGAATCCTGCCTCGCTCTCGGGCACTGAGGCCCAGATCCCTAACCTAGCTCTCGAGCACTGAGGACCAGAATCCCTAACCTCGCTCTCGGTCACTGAGGACCAGATCCCTAACCTCGCTCTCGGGCACTGAGGACCAGAATCCTGCCTCGCTCTCGGGCACTGAGGCCCAGATCCCTAACCTAGCTCTCGAGCACTGAGGACCAGAATCCCTAACCTCGCTCTCGGGCACTGAGGACCAGATTCCTAACCTCGCTCTCGGGCACTGAGGACCAGATCCCTAACCTCACTCTCGGGCACTGAGGACCAGATCCCTAACCTCGCTCTCGGGCACTGAGGACCAGAATCCTGCCTCGCTGTCGGGCACTGAGTCCCAGATCCCTAACCTCACTCTCGGGTACTGAGGTCCAGATCACTTACCTCGCTCTCGATCACTGAGGTCCAGAATCCTGCCGCGCTCTCGGGCACTGAGGTCTAGAATCCAACCTCGCTCTCGGGCACTGAGGACCAGATCCCTAACCTCGCTCTCGGGCACTGAGGACCAGATCTCTAACCTCGCTGTCGGGCACTGAGTCCCAGATCCCTAACCTCACTCTCGGGTACTGAGGTCCAGATCACTAACCTCGCTCTCGATCACTGAGGTCCAGAATCCTGCCTCGCTCTCGGGCACTGAGGTCTAGAATCCAACCTCGCTCTCGGGCACTGAGGACCAGATCCCTAACCTCGCTCTCGGGCACTGAGGACCAGATCTCTAACCTCGCTGTCGGGCACTGAGTCCCAGATCCCTAACCTTGCTCTCGGGCACTGAACTCCAGATCCCTAACGTCGCTCTCGATCACTGAGGTCCAGAATCCTGCCTCGCTCTCGGGCACTGAGGACCAGATCCCTAACCTCGCTCTCGGGCACTGAGGACCAGAATCCAACCTCGCTCTCGGGCACTGAGGACCAGAATCCTAAACTCGCTCTCGGGCACTGAGGACCAGATCCCTAACCTCGCTCTCGGGCACTGAGGACCAGAATCCAACCTCGCTCTCGGGCACTGAGGACCAGAATCCTAAACTCGCTCTCGGGCACTGAGGACCAGATCCCTAACCTCTGTCTCGGGCACTGAGGACCAGATCCCTAACCTCGCTCTCGGGCACTGTGGACCAGAATCCTGCCTCGCTCTCGGGCACTGAGGACCAGAATCCTAACCTCGCTCTCGAGCACTGAGGACCAGAATCCTGCCTCGCTCTCGGGCACTGAGGACCAGATCCCTAACCTCGCTCTCGGGCACTGAGTACCAGATCCCTAACCTTGCTCTCGGGCACTGAGGACCAGAATCCTGCCTCCCTCTCGGGCACTGAGGACCAGATCCCTAACCTCCCTCTCGGGCACTGAGGACCAGAATCCAACCTCGCTCTCGGGCACTGAGGACCAAAATCCTGCCTCGCTCTCGGGTACTGAGGACCAGAATCCAACATTGCTCTCAGGAACTGAGGACCAGAATCCCTAACCTCGCTCTCGGGCACTGAGGACCAGAATCCTAACCTCGCTCTCGGGCACTGAGGACCAGATTCCTAACCTCGCTCTCGGGCACTGAGGACCAGATCCCTAACCTCGCTCTCGGGCACTGAGGACCAGAATCCAACCTCGCTCTCGGGCACTGAGGACCAGAATCCTAACCTCTCTCTCGAGCACTGAGGCCCAGAATCCTAACACACTCTCGGGCACTGAGGCCCAGAATCCTAACACCCTCTCGGGCACTGAGGACCAGATCCCTAACCTCGCTCTCGGGCACTGAGGACCAGAATGCTAACACCCTCTCGGGCACTGAGGACCAGAATCCCTAACCTCGCTCTCAGGCATTGAGGACCAGAATCCAACCTCGCTCTCGGGCACTTAGGACCAGAGTCCAACCTCGCTCTCGGGCACTGACGACCAGAATCCCTAACCTCGCTCTCGGGCACTGAGGACCAGATCCCTAACCTCGCTCTCAGGCACTGAGGACCAGAATCCAACCTCGCTCTCGGGCACTGAGGACCAGAATCGCTAACCTCGCTCTCGGGCACTGAGGACCAGAATCCAGAACCTCGCTCTCGGGCACTGAGGACCAGAATCCTGCCTCGCTCGCGGGCACTGAGGACCAGATCCCTAACCTCGCTCTCGGGCACTGAGGACCAGATCCCTAACCTCGCTCTCGGGCACTGAGGACCAGAAACCTGCCTCCCTCTCGGGCACTGAGGACCAGAATCGTGCCTCGCTCTCGGGCACTGAGGACCAGAATCCTAAACTCGCTCTCGGGCACTGAGGACCAGATCCCTAACCTCGGTCTCGGGCACTGAGGACCAGATCCCTAACCTCGCTCTCGGGCACTGTGGACCAGAATCCTGCCTCGCTCTCGGGCACTGAGGACCAGAATCCTAACCTCGCTCTCGGGCACTGAGGACCAGAATCCTGCCTCGCTCTCGGGCACTGAGTACCAGATCCCTAACCTCGCTCTCGGGCACTGAGGATCAGAATCCTGCCTCCCTCTCGGGCACTGAGGACCAGATCCCTAACCTCCCTCTCGGGCACTGAGGACCAGAATCCCTAACCTTTCTCTCGGGCACTGAGGACCAGAATCTTGCCTCGCTCTCGTTCACTGAGGACCAGAATCCTAACCTCACTCTCGGGCACTGTGGACCAGAATCCTGCCTCGCTCTCAGGCACTGAGGACCAGATCCCTAACCTCGCTCTCGGGCACTGAGGACCAGAATCCTGCCTCGCTCTCGGGCACTGAGGACCAGATCCCTAACCTCGCTCTCGGGCACTGTGGACCAGAATCCTGCCTCGCTCTCGGGCACTGAGGACCAGAATCCTAACCTCGCTCTCGGGCACTGAGGACCAGAATCCAATCTCGCTCTCAGGCACTGAGGACCAGAATCCCTAACCTCGCTCTCGGGCACTGAGGACCAGAATCCTAACCTCGCTCTCGGGCACTGTGGACCAGAATCCTAACACACTCTCGGGCACTGAGGCCCAGAATCCGAACACCCTCTCGGGCACTGAGGACCAGATCCCTAACCTCGCTCTCGGGCACTGAGAACCAGAATCCAACCTCGCTCTCGGGCACTGAGGACCAGAATCCCTAACCTCGCTCTTGGGCACTGAGGACCAGAATCCCTAATCTCGCTCTCGGGCACTGAGGACCAGAATCCTGCCTCGCTCTCGGGCACTGAGGACCAGATTCCTAACCTTGCTCTCGGGCACTGAGGACCAGATCCCTAACCTCACTCTCGGGCACTGAGGACCAGATCCCTAACCTCGCTCTCGGGCACTGAGGACCAGAATCCTGCCTCGCTCTCGGGCACTGAGGCCCAGATCCCTAACCTAGCTCTCGAGCACTGAGGACCAGAATCCCTAACCTCGCTCTCGGTCACTGAGGACCAGATCCCTAACCTCGCTCTCGGGCACTGAGGACCAGAATCCTGCCTCGCTCTCGGGCACTGAGGCCCAGATCCCTAACCTAGCTCTCGAGCACTGAGGACCAGAATCCCTAACCTCGCTCTCGGGCACTGAGGACCAGATTCCTAACCTCGCTCTCGGGCACTGAGGACCAGATCCCTAACCTCACTCTCGGGCACTGAGGACCAGATCCCTAACCTCGCTCTCGGGCACTGAGGACCAGAATCCTGCCTCGCTGTCGGGCACTGAGTCCCAGATCCCTAACCTCACTCTCGGGTACTGAGGTCCAGATCACTAACCTCGCTCTCGATCACTGAGGTCCAGAATCCTGCCGCGCTCTCGGGCACTGAGGTCTAGAATCCAACCTCGCTCTCGGGCACTGAGGACCAGATCCCTAACCTCGCTCTCGGGCACTGAGGACCAGATCTCTAACCTCGCTGTCGGGCACTGAGTCCCAGATCCCTAACCTTGCTCTCGGGCACTGAACTCCAGATCCCTAACCTCGCTCTCGATTACTGACATCCAGAATCCTGCCTCGCTCTCGGGCACTGAGGTCCAGAATCCAACCTCGCTCTCGGGCACTGAGGACCAGATCCCTAACCTCGCTCTCGGGCACTGAGGACCAGAATCCAACCTCGCTCTCGGGCACTGAGGACCAGAATCCTAAACTCGCTCTCTGGCACTGAGGACCAGATCCCTAACCTCGGTCTCGGGCACTGAGGACCAGATCCCTAACCTCGCTCTCGGGCACTGAGGACCAGAATCCTAACCTCGCTCTCGAGCACTGAGGACCAGAATCCTGCCTCGCTCTCGGGCACTGAGGACCAGATCCCTAACCTCGCTCTCGGGCACCGAGTACCAGATCCCTAACCTCGCTCTCGGGCACTGAGGACCAGAATCCTGCCTCCCTCTCGGGCACTGAGGACCAGAATCCTAACCTCGCTCTCGAGCACTGAGGACCAGAATCCTGCCTCGCTCTCGGGCACTGAGGACCAGATCCCTAACCTCGCTCTCGGGCACTGAGGACCAGAATCCAACCTCGCTCTCGGGCACTGAGGACCAGAATCCTAAACTCGCTCTCTGGCACTGAGGACCAGATCCCTAACCTCGGTCTCGGGCACTGAGGACCAGATCCCTAACCTCGCTCTCGGGCACTGTGGACCAGAATCCTGCCTCGCTCTCGGGCACTGAGGACCAGAATCCTAACCTCGCTCTCGAGCACTGAGGACCAGAATCCTGCCTCGCTCTCGGGCACTGAGGACCAGATCCCTAACCTCGCTCTCGGGCACCGAGTACCAGATCCCTAACCTCGCTCTCGGGCACTGAGGACCAGATCCCTAACCTCCCTCTCAGGCACTGAGGACCAGAATCCCTAACCTCGCTCTCGGGCACTGAGGACCAGAATCTTGCCTCGCTCTCGTTCACTGAGGACCAGAATCCTAACCTCACTCTCGGGCACTGAGGACCAGAATCTTGCCTCGCTCTCGTTCACTGAGGACCAGAATCGCTAACCTCGCTCTCGGGCACTGAGGACCAGAATCCAGAACCTCGCTCTCGGGCACTGAGGACCAGAATCCTGCCTCGCTCGCGGGCACTGAGGACCAGATCCCTAACCTCGCTCTCGGGCACTGAGGACCAGATCCCTGACCTCGCTCTCGGGCACTGAGGACCAGAAACCTGCCTCCCTCTCGGGCACTGAGGACCAGAATCGTGCCTCGCTCTCGGGCACTGAGGACCAGAATCCTAAACTCGCTCTCGGGCACTGAGGACCAGATCCCTAACCTCGGTCTCGGGCACTGAGGACCAGATCCCTAACCTCGCTCTCGGGCACTGTGGACCAGAATCCTGCCTCGCTCTCGGGCACTGAGGACCAGAATCCTAACCTCGCTCTCGGGCACTGAGGACCAGAATCCTGCCTCGCTCTCGGGCACTGAGGACCAGATCCCTAACCTCGCTCTCGGGCACTGAGGACCAGAATCCTGCCTCCCTCTCGGGCACTGAGGACCAGATCCCTAACCTCCCTCTCGGGCAATGAGGACCAGAATCCCTAACCTTTCTCTCGGGCACTGAGGACCAGAATCTTGCCTCGCTCTCGTTCACTGAGGACCAGAATCCTAACCTCACTCTCGGGCACTGTGGACCAGAATCCTGCCTCGCTCTCGGGCACTGAGGACCAGATCCCGAACCTCGCTCTCGGGCACTGAGGACCAGAATCCTGCCTCGCTCTCGGGCACTGAGGACCAGATCCCTAACCTCGCTCTCGGGCACTGTGGACCAGAATCCTGCCTCGCTCTCGGGCACTGAGGACCAGAATCCTAACCTCGCTCTCGGGCACTGAGGACCAGAATCCAATCTCGCTCTCAGGCACTGAGGACCAGAATCCCTAACCTCGCTCTCGGGCACTGAGGACCAGAATCCGAACCTCGCTCTCGGGCACAGTGGACCAGATCCCTAACCTCGCTCTCGGGCACTGAGGACCAGAATCCAACCTCGCTCTCAGGCACTGAGGACCAGAATCCGAACCTCGCTCTCGGGCACTGTGGACCAGATCCCTAACCTCGCTCTCGGGCACTGAGGACCAGAATCCAACCTCGCTCTCAGGCACTGACGACCAGAATCCTAACCTCGCTCTCGGCACTGAGGCCCAGAATCCTACCTCCCTCTCGGGCACTGAGGACCAGAATCCTAACCTCGCTCTCGGGCACTGAAGCCCAGAATCCTAACACACTCTCGGGCACTGAGGCCCAGAATCCGAACACCCTCTCGGGCACTGAGGACCAGATCCCTAACCTCGCTCTCGGGCACTGAGAACCAGAATCCAACCTCGCTCTCGGGCACTGAGGACCAGAATCCCAAACCTCGCTCTTGGGCACTGAGGACCAGAATCCCTAACCACGCTCTCGGGCACTGAGGACCAGAATCCTGCCTCGCTCTCGGGCACTGAGGACCAGATTCCTAACCTCGCTCTCGGGCACTGAGGACCAGATCCCTAACCTCACTCTCGGGCACTGAGGACCAGATCCCTAACCTCGCTTTCGGGCACTGAGGACCAGAATCCTGCCTCGCTCTCGGGCACTGAGGCCCAGATCCCTAACCTAGCTCTCGAGCACTGAGGACCAGAATCCCTAACCTCGCTCTCGGGCACTGAGGACCAGAATCCTGCCTCGCTCTCGGGCACTGAGGCCCAGATCCCTAACCTAGCTCTCGAGCACTGAGGACCAGAATCCCTAACCTCGCTCTCGGGCACTGAGGACCAGATTCCTAACCTCGCTCTCGGGCACTGAGGACCAGATCCCTAACCTCACTCTCGGGCACTGAGGACCAGATCCCTAACCTCGGTCTCGGGCAATGAGGACCAGAATCCTGCCTCGCTGTCGGGCACTGAGTCCCAGATCCCTAACCTCATTCTCGGGTACTGAGGACCAGAATCCCTAACCTCGCTCTCGCGCACTGAGGACCAGAATCCCCAACCTCGCTCTCGGGCACTGAGGACCAGACCCGTACCTCGCTCTCAGGCACTGAGGACCAGACCCGTACCTCGCTCTCGGGCACTGAGGACCAAAATCCCTAACCTCGCTCTCGGGTACTGAGGACCAGAATCCAACCTCGCTCTCGGGCACTGAGGACCAAAATCCTGCCTCGCTCTCGGGTACTGAGGACCAGAATCCAACATTGCTCTCAGGAACTGAGGACCAGAATCCAACCTCGCTCTCGGGCACTGAGGACCAAAATCCTGCCTCGCTCTCGGGTACTGAGGACCAGAATCCAACATTGCTCTCAGGAACTGAGGACCAGAATCCCTAACCTCGCTCTCGGGCACTGAGGACCAGAATCCTAACCTCGCTCTCGGGCACTGAGGACCAGATCCCTAACCTCGCTCTCGGGCACTGAGGACCAGATCCCTAACCTCGCTCTCGGGCAATGAGGACCAGAATCCAACATCACTCTCGGGCACTGAGGACCAGAATCCTAACCTCGCTCTCGGGCACTGAGGCCCAGAATCCTAACACCCTCTCGGGCACTGAGGACCAGATCCCTAACCTCGCTCTCGGGCACTGAGGACCAGAATGCTAACACCCTCTCGGGCACTGAGGACCAGAATCCCTAACCTCGCTCTCAGGCATTGAGGACCAGAATCCAACCTCGCTCTCGGGCACTGAGGACCAGAATCCCTAACCTCGCTCTCGGGCACTGAGGACCAGATCCCTAACCTCGCTCTCAGGCACTGAGGACCAGAATCCAACCTCGCTCTCGGGCACTGAGGATCAGAATCGCTAACCTCGCTCTCGGGCACTGAGGACCAGAATCCAGAACCTCACTCTCGGGCACTGAGGACCAGAATCCTGCCTCGCTCGCGGGCACTGAGGACCAGATCCCTAACCTCGCTCTCGGGCACTGAGGACCAGATCCCTAACCTCGCTCTCGGGCACTGAGGACCAGAAACCTGCCTCCCTCTCGGGCACTGAGGACCAGAATCGTGCCTCGCTCTCGGGCACTGAGGACCAGAATTCTAAACTCGCTCTCGGGCACTGAGGACCAGATCCCTAACCTCGCTCTCGAGCACTGAGGACCAGATCCCTAACCTCATTCTCGGGCACTGTGGACCATAATCCTGCCTCGCTCTCGGGCACTGAGGACCAGAATCCTAACCTCGCTCTCGGGCACTGAGGACCAGAATCCTGCCTCGCTCTCGGGCACTGAGGACCAGATCCCTAACCTCGCTCTCGGGCACTGAGGACCAGAATCCTGCCTCCCTCTCGGGCACTGAGGACCAGATCCCTAACCTCCCTCTCGGGCACTGAGGACCAGAATCCCTAACCTTTCTCTCGGGCACTGAGGACCAGAATCCTAACCTCACTCTCGGGCACTGTGGACCAGAATCCTGCCTCGCTCTCGGGCATTGAGGACCAGATCCCTAACCTCGCTCTCGGGCACTGAGGACCAGAATCCTGCCTCGCTCTCGGGCACTGAGGACCAGATCCCTAACCTCGCTCTCGGGCACTGTGGACCAGAATCCTGCCTCGCTCTCGGGCACTGAGGACCAGATCCCTAACCTCGCTCTCGGGCACTGAGGACCAGAATGCTAACACCCTCTCGGGCACTGAGGACCAGAATCCCTAACCTCGCTCTCACGCATTGAGGACCAGAATCCAACCTCGCTCTCGGGCACTAAGGACCAGAGTCCAACCTCGCTCTCGGGCACTGATGACCAGAATCCCTAACCTCGCTCTCGGGCACTGAGGACCAGATCCCTAACCTCTGTCTCGGGCACTGAGGACCAGATCCCTAACCTCGCTCTCGGGCACTGTGGACCAGAATCCTGCCTCGCTCTCGGGCACTGAGGACCAGAATCCTAACCTCGCTCTCGAGCACTGAGGACCAGAATCCTGCCTCGCTCTCGGGCACTGAGGACCAGATCCCTAACCTCGCTCTCGGGCACTGAGTACCAGATCCCTAACCTTGCTCTCGGGCACTGAGGACCAGAATCCTGCCTCCCTCTCGGGCACTGAGGACCAGATCCCTAACCTCCCTCTCGGGCACTGAGGACCAGAATCCAACCTCGCTCTCGGGCACTGAGGACCAAAATCCTGCCTCGCTCTCGGGTACTGAGGACCAGAATCCAACATTGCTCTCAGGAACTGAGGACCAGAATCCCTAACCTCGCTCTCGGGCACTGAGGACCAGAATCCTAACCTCGCTCTCGGGCACTGAGGACCAGATTCCTAACCTCGCTCTCGGGCACTGAGGACCAGATCCCGAACCTCGCTCTCGGGCACTGAGGACCAGAATCCAACCTCGCTCTCGGGCACTGAGGACCAGAATCCTAACCTCGCTCTCGAGCACTGAGGCCCAGAATCCTAACACACTCTCGGGCACTGAGGCCCAGAATCCTAACACCCTCTCGGGCACTGAGGACCAGATCCCTAACCTCGCTCTCGGGCACTGAGGACCAGAATGCTAACACCCTCTCGGGCACTGAGGACCAGAATCCCTAACCTCGCTCTCAGGCATTGAGGACCAGAATCCAACCTCGCTCTCGGGCACTAAGGACCAGAGTCCAACCTCTCTCTCGGGCACTGACGACCAGAATCCCTAACCTCGCTCTCGGGCACTGAGGACCAGATCCCTAACCTCGCTCTCAGGCACTGAGGACCAGAATCCAACCTCGCTCTCGGGCACTGAGGACCAGAATCGCTAACCTCGCTCTCGGGCACTGAGGACCAGAATCCAGAACCTCGCTCTCGGGCACGGAGGACCAGAATCCTGCCTCGCTCGCGGGAACTGAGGACCAGATCCCTAACCTCGCTCTCGGGCACTGAGGACCAGATCCCTAACCTCGCTCTCGGGCACTGAGGACCAGAAACCTGCCTCCCTCTCGGGCACTGAGGACCAGAATCGTACCTCGCTCTCGGGCACTGAGGACCAGAATCCTAAACTCGCTCTCGGGCACTGAGGACCAGATCCCTAACCTCGGTCTCGGGCACTGAGGACCAGATCCCTAACCTCGCTCTCGGGCACTGTGGACCAGAATCCTGCCTCGCTCTCGGGCACTGAGGACCAGAATCCTAACCTCGCTCTCGGGCACTGAGGACCTGAATCCTGCCTCGCTCTCGGGCACTGAGGACCAGATCCCTAACCTCGCTCTCGGGCACTGAGGACCAGAATCCTGCCTCCCTCTCGGGCACTGAGGACCAGATCCCTAACCTCCCTCTCGGGCACTGAGGACCAGAATCCCTAACCTTTCTCTCGGGCACTGAGGACCAGAATCTTGCCTCGCTCTCGTTCACTGAGGACCAGAATCCCAACCTCACTCTCGGGCACTGTGGACCAGAATCCTGCCTCGCTCTCAGGCACTGAGGACCAGATCCCTAACCTCGCTCTCGGGCACTGAGGACCAGAATCCTGCCTCGCTCTCGGGCACTGAGGACCAGATCCCTAACCTCGCTCTCGGGCACTGAGGACCAGAATCTTGCCTCGCTCTCGGGCACTGAGGACCAGATCCCTAACCTCGCTCTCGGGCACTGTGGACCAGAATCCTGCCTCGCTCTCGGGCACTGAGGACCAGAATCCTAACCTCGCTCTCGGGCACTCAGGACCAGAATCCAATCTCGCTCTCAGGCACTGAGGACCAGAATCCCTAACCTCGCTCTCGGGCACTGAGGACCAGAATCCTAACCTCGCTCTCGGGCACTGTGGACCAGAATCCTAACACACTCTCGGGCACTGAGGACCAGAATCCAACCTCGCTCTCAGGCACTGATGACCAGAATCCTAACCTCGCTCTCGGCACTGAGGCCCAGAATCCTACCTCCCTCTCGGGCACTGAGGACCAGAATCCTAATCTCGCTCTCGGGCACTGAAGCCCAGAATCCTAACACACTCTCGGGCACTGAGGCCCAGAATCCGAACACCCTCTCGGGCACTGAGGACCAGATCCCTAACCTCGCTCTCGGGCACTGAGAACCAGAATCCAACCTCGCTCTCGGGCACTGAGGACCAGAATCCCTAACCTCGGTCTTGGGCACTGAGGACCAGAATCCCTAACCTCGCTCTCGGGCACTGAGGACCAGAATCCTGCCTCGCTCTCGGGCACTGAGGACCAGATTCCTAACCTCGCTCTCGGGCACTGAGGACCAGATCCCTAACCTCACTCTCGGGCACTGAGGACCAGATCCCTAACCTCGCTCTCGGGCACTGAGGACCAGAATCCTGCCTCGCTCTCGGGCACTGAGGACCAGAATCCTGCCTCGCTCTCGGGCACTGAGGACCAGATCCCTCACCTCGCTCTCGGGCACTGAGGACCAGAATCCTGCCTCCCTCTCGGGCACTGAGGACCAGATCCCTAACCTCCCTCTCGGGCACTGAGGACCAGAATCCCTAACCTTTCTCTCGGGCACTGAGGACCAGAATCCTAACCTCACTCTCGGGCACTGTGGACCAGAATCCTGCCTCGCTCTCGGGAATTGAGGACCAGATCCCTAACCTCGCTCTCGGGCACTGAGGACCAGAATCCTGCCTCGCTCTCGGGCACTGAGGACCAGATCCCTAACCTCGCTCTCGGGCACTGTGGACCAGAATCCTGCCTCGCTCTCGGGCACTGAGGACCAGATCCCTAACCTCGCTCTCGGGCACTGAGGACCAGAATGCTAACACCCTCTCGGGCACTGAGGACCAGAATCCCTAACCTCTCTCTCTCAGGCATTGAGGACCAGAATCCAACCTCGCTCTCGGGCACTAAGGACCAGAGTCCAACCTCGCTCTCGGGCACTGACGACCAGAATCCCTAACCTCGCTCTCGGGCACTGAGGACCAGATCCCTAACCTCGCTCTCAGGCACTGAGGACCAGAATCCAACCTCGCTCTCGGGCACTGAGGACCAGAATCGCTAACCTCGCTCTCGGGCACTGAGGACCAGAATCCAGAACCTCGCTCTCGGGCACTGAGGACCAGAATCCTGCCTCGCTCGCGGGCACTGAGGACCAGATCCCTAACCTCGCTCTCGGGCACTGAGGACCAGATCCCTAACCTCGCTCTCGGGCACTGAGGACCAGAAACCTGCCTCCCTCTCGGGCACTGAGGACCAGAATCGTACCTCGCTCTCGGGCACTGAGGACCAGAATCCTAAACTCGCTCTCGGGCACTGAGGACCAGATCCCTAACCTCGCTCTCAGGCACTGAGGACCAGAATCCAACCTCGCTCTCGGGCACTGAGGACCAGAATCGCTAACCTCGCTCTCGGGCACTGAGGACCAGAATCCAGAACCTCGCTCTCGGGCACTGAGGACCAGAATCCTGCCTCGCTCGCGGGAACTGAGGACCAGATCCCTAACCTCGCTCTCGGGCACTGAGGACCAGATCCCTAACCTCGCTCTCGGGCACTGAGGACCAGAAACCTGCCTCCCTCTCGGGCACTGAGGACCAGAATCGTACCTCGCTCTCGGGCACTGAGGACCAGAATCCTAAACTCGCTCTCGGGCACTGAGGACCAGATCCCTAACCTCGGTCTCGGGCACTGAGGAACATATCCCTAACCTCGCTCTCGGGCACTGTGGACCAGAATCCTGCCTCGCTCTCGGGCACTGAGGACCAGATCCCGAACCTCGCTCTCGGGCACTGAGGACCAGAATCCTGCCTCGCTCTCGGGCACTGAGGACCAGATCCCTAACCTCGCTCTCGGGCACTGTGGACCAGAATCCTGCCTCGCTCTCGGGCACTGAGGACCAGAATCCTAACCTCGCTCTCGGGCACTGAGGACCAGAATCCAATCTCGCTCTCAGGCACTGAGGACCAGAATCCCTAACCTCGCTCTCGGGCACTGAGGACCAGAATCCGAACCTCGCTCTCGGGCACAGTGGACCAGATCCCTAACCTCGCTCTCGGGCACTGAGGACCAGAATCCAACCTCGCTCTCAGGCACTGAGGACCAGAATCCGAACCTCGCTCTCGGGCACTGTGGACCAGATCCCTAACCTCGCTCTCGGGCACTGAGGACCAGAATCCAACCTCGCTCTCAGGCACTGACGACCAGAATCCTAACCTCGCTCTCGGCACTGAGGCCCAGAATCCTACCTCCCTCTCGGGCACTGAGGACCAGAATCCTAACCTCGCTCTCGGGCACTGAAGCCCAGAATCCTAACACACTCTCGGGCACTGAGGCCCAGAATCCGAACACCCTCTCGGGCACTGAGGACCAGATCCCTAACCTCGCTCTCGGGCACTGAGAACCAGAATCCAACCTCGCTCTCGGGCACTGAGGACCAGAATCCCAAACCTCGCTCTTGGGCACTGAGGACCAGAATCCCTAACCACGCTCTCGGGCACTGAGGACCAGAATCCTGCCTCGCTCTCGGGCACTGAGGACCAGATTCCTAACCTCGCTCTCGGGCACTGAGGACCAGATCCCTAACCTCACTCTCGGGCACTGAGGACCAGATCCCTAACCTCGCTTTCGGGCACTGAGGACCAGAATCCTGCCTCGCTCTCGGGCACTGAGGCCCAGATCCCTAACCTAGCTCTCGAGCACTGAGGACCAGAATCCCTAACCTCGCTCTCGGGCACTGAGGACCAGAATCCTGCCTCGCTCTCGGGCACTGAGGCCCAGATCCCTAACCTAGCTCTCGAGCACTGAGGACCAGAATCCCTAACCTCGCTCTCGGGCACTGAGGACCAGATTCCTAACCTCGCTCTCGGGCACTGAGGACCAGATCCCTAACCTCACTCTCGGGCACTGAGGACCAGATCCCTAACCTCGGTCTCGGGCACTGAGGACCAGAATCCTGCCTCGCTGTCGGGCACTGAGTCCCAGATCCCTAACCTCATTCTCGGGTACTGAGGACCAGAATCCCTAACCTCGCTCTCGCGCACTGAGGACCAGAATCCCCAACCTCGCTCTCGGGCACTGAGGACCAGACCCGTACCTCGCTCTCAGGCACTGAGGACCAGACCCGTACCTCGCTCTCGGGCACTGAGGACCAAAATCCCTAACCTCGCTCTCGGGTACTGAGGACCAGAATCCAACCTCGCTCTCGGGCACTGAGGACCAAAATCCTGCCTCGCTCTCGGGTACTGAGGACCAGAATCCAACATTGCTCTCAGGAACTGAGGACCAGAATCCAACCTCGCTCTCGGGCACTGAGGACCAAAATCCTGCCTCGCTCTCGGGTACTGAGGACCAGAATCCAACATTGCTCTCAGGAACTGAGGACCAGAATCCCTAACCTCGCTCTCGGGCACTGAGGACCAGAATCCTAACCTCGCTCTCGGGCACTGAGGACCAGATCCCTAACCTCGCTCTCGGGCACTGAGGACCAGATCCCTAACCTCGCTCTCGGGCAATGAGGACCAGAATCCAACATCACTCTCGGGCACTGAGGACCAGAATCCTAACCTCGCTCTCGGGCACTGAGGCCCAGAATCCTAACACCCTCTCGGGCACTGAGGACCAGATCCCTAACCTCGCTCTCGGGCACTGAGGACCAGAATGCTAACACCCTCTCGGGCACTGAGGACCAGAATCCCTAACCTCGCTCTCAGGCATTGAGGACCAGAATCCAACCTCGCTCTCGGGCACTGAGGACCAGAATCCCTAACCTCGCTCTCGGGCACTGAGGACCAGATCCCTAACCTCGCTCTCAGGCACTGAGGACCAGAATCCAACCTCGCTCTCGGGCACTGAGGATCAGAATCGCTAACCTCGCTCTCGGGCACTGAGGACCAGAATCCAGAACCTCACTCTCGGGCACTGAGGACCAGAATCCTGCCTCGCTCGCGGGCACTGAGGACCAGATCCCTAACCTCGCTCTCGGGCACTGAGGACCAGATCCCTAACCTCGCTCTCGGGCACTGAGGACCAGAAACCTGCCTCCCTCTCGGGCACTGAGGACCAGAATCGTGCCTCGCTCTCGGGCACTGAGGACCAGAATTCTAAACTCGCTCTCGGGCACTGAGGACCAGATCCCTAACCTCGCTCTCGAGCACTGAGGACCAGATCCCTAACCTCATTCTCGGGCACTGTGGACCATAATCCTGCCTCGCTCTCGGGCACTGAGGACCAGAATCCTAACCTCGCTCTCGGGCACTGAGGACCAGAATCCTGCCTCGCTCTCGGGCACTGAGGACCAGATCCCTAACCTCGCTCTCGGGCACTGAGGACCAGAATCCTGCCTCCCTCTCGGGCACTGAGGACCAGATCCCTAACCTCCCTCTCGGGCACTGAGGACCAGAATCCCTAACCTTTCTCTCGGGCACTGAGGACCAGAATCCTAACCTCACTCTCGGGCACTGTGGACCAGAATCCTGCCTCGCTCTCGGGCATTGAGGACCAGATCCCTAACCTCGCTCTCGGGCACTGAGGACCAGAATCCTGCCTCGCTCTCGGGCACTGAGGACCAGATCCCTAACCTCGCTCTCGGGCACTGTGGACCAGAATCCTGCCTCGCTCTCGGGCACTGAGGACCAGATCCCTAACCTCGCTCTCGGGCACTGAGGACCAGAATGCTAACACCCTCTCGGGCACTGAGGACCAGAATCCCTAACCTCGCTCTCACGCATTGAGGACCAGAATCCAACCTCGCTCTCGGGCACTAAGGACCAGAGTCCAACCTCGCTCTCGGGCACTGATGACCAGAATCCCTAACCTCGCTCTCGGGCACTGAGGACCAGATCCCTAACCTCTGTCTCGGGCACTGAGGACCAGATCCCTAACCTCGCTCTCGGGCACTGTGGACCAGAATCCTGCCTCGCTCTCGGGCACTGAGGACCAGAATCCTAACCTCGCTCTCGAGCACTGAGGACCAGAATCCTGCCTCGCTCTCGGGCACTGAGGACCAGATCCCTAACCTCGCTCTCGGGCACTGAGTACCAGATCCCTAACCTTGCTCTCGGGCACTGAGGACCAGAATCCTGCCTCCCTCTCGGGCACTGAGGACCAGATCCCTAACCTCCCTCTCGGGCACTGAGGACCAGAATCCAACCTCGCTCTCGGGCACTGAGGACCAAAATCCTGCCTCGCTCTCGGGTACTGAGGACCAGAATCCAACATTGCTCTCAGGAACTGAGGACCAGAATCCCTAACCTCGCTCTCGGGCACTGAGGACCAGAATCCTAACCTCGCTCTCGGGCACTGAGGACCAGATTCCTAACCTCGCTCTCGGGCACTGAGGACCAGATCCCGAACCTCGCTCTCGGGCACTGAGGACCAGAATCCAACCTCGCTCTCGGGCACTGAGGACCAGAATCCTAACCTCGCTCTCGAGCACTGAGGCCCAGAATCCTAACACACTCTCGGGCACTGAGGCCCAGAATCCTAACACCCTCTCGGGCACTGAGGACCAGATCCCTAACCTCGCTCTCGGGCACTGAGGACCAGAATGCTAACACCCTCTCGGGCACTGAGGACCAGAATCCCTAACCTCGCTCTCAGGCATTGAGGACCAGAATCCAACCTCGCTCTCGGGCACTAAGGACCAGAGTCCAACCTCTCTCTCGGGCACTGACGACCAGAATCCCTAACCTCGCTCTCGGGCACTGAGGACCAGATCCCTAACCTCGCTCTCAGGCACTGAGGACCAGAATCCAACCTCGCTCTCGGGCACTGAGGACCAGAATCGCTAACCTCGCTCTCGGGCACTGAGGACCAGAATCCAGAACCTCGCTCTCGGGCACGGAGGACCAGAATCCTGCCTCGCTCGCGGGAACTGAGGACCAGATCCCTAACCTCGCTCTCGGGCACTTAGGACCAGATCCCTAACCTCGCTCTCGGGCACTGAGGACCAGAAACCTGCCTCCCTCTCGGGCACTGAGGACCAGAATCGTACCTCGCTCTCGGGCACTGAGGACCAGAATCCTAAACTCGCTCTCGGGCACTGAGGACCAGATCCCTAACCTCGGTCTCGGGCACTGAGGACCAGATCCCTAACCTCGCTCTCGGGCACTGTGGACCAGAATCCTGCCTCGCTCTCGGGCACTGAGGACCAGAATCCTAACCTCGCTCTCGGGCACTGAGGACCTGAATCCTGCCTCGCTCTCGGGCACTGAGGACCAGATCCCTAACCTCGCTCTCGGGCACTGAGGACCAGAATCCTGCCTCCCTCTCGGGCACTGAGGACCAGATCCCTAACCTCCCTCTCGGGCACTGAGGACCAGAATCCCTAACCTTTCTCTCGGGCACTGAGGACCAGAATCTTGCCTCGCTCTCGTTCACTGAGGACCAGAATCCCAACCTCACTCTCGGGCACTGTGGACCAGAATCCTGCCTCGCTCTCAGGCACTGAGGACCAGATCCCTAACCTCGCTCTCGGGCACTGAGGACCAGAATCCTGCCTCGCTCTCGGGCACTGAGGACCAGATCCCTAACCTCGCTCTCGGGCACTGAGGACCAGAATCTTGCCTCGCTCTCGGGCACTGAGGACCAGATCCCTAACCTCGCTCTCGGGCACTGTGGACCAGAATCCTGCCTCGCTCTCGGGCACTGAGGACCAGAATCCTAACCTCGCTCTCGGGCACTGAGGACCAGAATCCAATCTCGCTCTCAGGCACTGAGGACCAGAATCCCTAACCTCGCTCTCGGGCACTGAGGACCAGAATCCTAACCTCGCTCTCGGGCACTGTGGACCAGAATCCTAACACACTCTCGGGCACTGAGGACCAGAATCCAACCTCGCTCTCAGGCACTGATGACCAGAATCCTAACCTCGCTCTCGGCACTGAGGCCCAGAATCCTACCTCCCTCTCGGGCACTGAGGACCAGAATCCTAATCTCGCTCTCGGGCACTGAAGCCCAGAATCCTAACACACTCTCGGGCACTGAGGCCCAGAATCCGAACACCCTCTCGGGCACTGAGGACCAGATCCCTAACCTCGCTCTCGGGCACTGAGAACCAGAATCCAACCTCGCTCTCGGGCACTGAGGACCAGAATCCCTAACCTCGGTCTTGGGCACTGAGGACCAGAATCCCTAACCTCGCTCTCGGGCACTGAGGACCAGAATCCTGCCTCGCTCTCGGGCACTGAGGACCAGATTCCTAACCTCGCTCTCGGGCACTGAGGACCAGATCCCTAACCTCACTCTCGGGCACTGAGGACCAGATCCCTAACCTCGCTCTCGGGCACTGAGGACCAGAATCCTGCCTCGCTCTCGGGCACTGAGGACCAGAATCCTGCCTCGCTCTCGGGCACTGAGGACCAGATCCCTCACCTCGCTCTCGGGCACTGAGGACCAGAATCCTGCCTCCCTCTCGGGCACTGAGGACCAGATCCCTAACCTCCCTCTCGGGCACTGAGGACCAGAATCCCTAACCTTTCTCTCGGGCACTGAGGACCAGAATCCTAACCTCACTCTCGGGCACTGTGGACCAGAATCCTGCCTCGCTCTCGGGAATTGAGGACCAGATCCCTAACCTCGCTCTCGGGCACTGAGGACCAGAATCCTGCCTCGCTCTCGGGCACTGAGGACCAGATCCCTAACCTCGCTCTCGGGCACTGTGGACCAGAATCCTGCCTCGCTCTCGGGCACTGAGGACCAGATCCCTAACCTCGCTCTCGGGCACTGAGGACCAGAATGCTAACACCCTCTCGGGCACTGAGGACCAGAATCCCTAACCTCTCTCTCTCAGGCATTGAGGACCAGAATCCAACCTCGCTCTCGGGCACTAAGGACCAGAGTCCAACCTCGCTCTCGGGCACTGACGACCAGAATCCCTAACCTCGCTCTCGGGCACTGAGGACCAGATCCCTAACCTCGCTCTCAGGCACTGAGGACCAGAATCCAACCTCGCTCTCGGGCACTGAGGACCAGAATCGCTAACCTCGCTCTCGGGCACTGAGGACCAGAATCCAGAACCTCGCTCTCGGGCACTGAGGACCAGAATCCTGCCTCGCTCGCGGGCACTGAGGACCAGATCCCTAACCTCGCTCTCGGGCACTGAGGACCAGATCCCTAACCTCGCTCTCGGGCACTGAGGACCAGAAACCTGCCTCCCTCTCGGGCACTGAGGACCAGAATCGTACCTCGCTCTCGGGCACTGAGGACCAGAATCCTAAACTCGCTCTCGGGCACTGAGGACCAGATCCCTAACCTCGCTCTCAGGCACTGAGGACCAGAATCCAACCTCGCTCTCGGGCACTGAGGACCAGAATCGCTAACCTCGCTCTCGGGCACTGAGGACCAGAATCCAGAACCTCGCTCTCGGGCACTGAGGACCAGAATCCTGCCTCGCTCGCGGGAACTGAGGACCAGATCCCTAACCTCGCTCTCGGGCACTAAGGACCAGATCCCTAACCTCGCTCTCGGGCACTGAGGACCAGAAACCTGCCTCCCTCTCGGGCACTGAGGACCAGAATCGTACCTCGCTCTCGGGCACTGAGGACCAGAATCCTAAACTCGCTCTCGGGCACTGAGGACCAGATCCCTAACCTCGGTCTCGGGCACTGAGGAACATATCCCTAACCTCGCTCTCGGGCACTGTGGACCAGAATCCTGCCTCGCTCTCGGGCACTGAGGACCAGAATCCTAACCTCGCTCTCGGGCACTGAGGACCTGAATCCTGCCTCGCTCTCGGGCACTGAGGACCAGATCCCTAACCTCGCTCTCGGGCACTGAGGACCAGAATCCTGCCTCCCTCTCGGGCACTGAGGACCAGATCCCTAACCTCCCTGTCGGGCACTGAGGACCAGAATCCCTAACCTTTCTCTCGGGCACTGAGGACCAGAATCTTGCCTCGCTCTCGTTCACTGAGGACCAGAATCCCAACCTCACTCTCGGGCACTGTGGACCAGAATCCTGCCTCGCTCTGATGCACTGAGGACCAGATCCCTAACCTCGCTCTCGGGCACTGAGGACCAGAATCCTGCCTCGCTCTCGGGCACTGAGGACCAGATCCCTAACCTCGCTCTCGGGCACTGAGGACCAGAATCTTGCCTCGCTCTCGGGCACTGAGGACCAGATCCCTAACCTCGCTCTCGGGCACTGTGGACCAGAATCCTGCCTCGCTCTCGGGCACTGAGGACCAGAATCCTAACCTCGCTCTCGGGCACTGAGGACCAGAATCCAATCTCGCTCTCAGGCACTGAGGACCAGAATCCCTAACCTCGCTCTCGGGCACTGAGGACCAGAATCCTAACCTCGCTCTCGGGCACTGTGGACCAGAATCCTAACACACTCTCGGGCACTGAGGACCAGAATCCAACCTCGCTCTCAGGCACTGATGACCAGAATCCTAACCTCGCTCTCGGCACTGAGGCCCAGAATCCTAACTCCCTCTCGGGCACTGAGGACCAGAATCCTAATCTCGCTCTCGGGCACTGAAGCCCAGAATCCTAACACACTCTCGGGCACTGAGGCCCAGAATCCGAACACCCTCTCGGGCACTGAGGACCAGATCCCTAACCTCGCTCTCGGGCACTGAGAACCAGAATCCAACCTCGCTCTCGGGCACTGAGGACCAGAATCCCTAACCTCGGTCTTGGGCACTGAGGACCAGAATCCCTAACCTCGCTCTCGGGCACTGAGGACCAGAATCCTACCTCGCTCTCGGGCACTGAGGACCAGATTCCTAACCTCGCTCTCGGGCACTGAGGACCAGATCCCTAACCTCACTCTCGGGCACTGAGGACCAGATCCCTAACCTCGCTCTCGGGCACTGAGGACCAGAATCCTGCCTCGCTCTCGGGCACTGAGGACCAGAATCCTGCCTCGCTCTCGGGCACTGAGGACCAGATCCCTCACCTCGCTCTCGGGCACTGAGGACCAGAATCCTGCCTCCCTCTCGGGCACTGAGGACCAGATCCCTAACCTCCCTCTCGGGCACTGAGGACCAGAATCCCTAACCTTTCTCTCGGGCACTGAGGACCAGAATCCTAACCTCACTCTCGGGCACTGTGGACCAGAATCCTGCCTCGCTCTCGGGAATTGAGGACCAGATCCCTAACCTCGCTCTCGGGCACTGAGGACCAGAATCCTGCCTCGCTCTCGGGCACTGAGGACCAGATCCCTAACCTCGCTCTCGGGCACTGTGGACCAGAATCCTGCCTCGCTCTCGGGCACTGAGGACCAGATCCCTAACCTCGCTCTCGGGCACTGAGGACCAGAATGCTAACACCCTCTCGGGCACTGAGGACCAGAATCCCTAACCTCTCTCTCTCAGGCATTGAGGACCAGAATCCAACCTCGCTCTCGGGCACTAAGGACCAGAGTCCAACCTCGCTCTCGGGCACTGACGACCAGAATCCCTAACCTCGCTCTCGGGCACTGAGGACCAGATCCCTAACCTCGCTCTCAGGCACTGAGGACCAGAATCCAACCTCGCTCTCGGGCACTGAGGACCAGAATCGCTAACCTCGCTCTCGGGCACTGAGGACCAGAATCCAGAACCTCGCTCTCGGGCACTGAGGACCAGAATCCTGCCTCGCTCGCGGGCACTGAGGACCAGATCCCTAACCTCGCTCTCGGGCACTGAGGACCAGATCCCTAACCTCGCTCTCGGGCACTGAGGACCAGAAACCTGCCTCCCTCTCGGGCACTGAGGACCAGAATCGTACCTCGCTCTCGGGCACTGAGGACCAGAATCCTAAACTCGCTCTCGGGCACTGAGGACCAGATCCCTAACCTCGGTCGCGGGCACTGAGGACCAGATCCCTAACCTCGCTCTCGGGCACTGTGGACCAGAATCCTGCCTCGCTCTCGGGCACTGAGGACCAGAATCCTAACCTCGCTCTCGGGCACTGAGGACCAGAATCCTGCCTCGCTCTCGGGCACTGAGGACCAGATCCCTAACCTCGCTCTCGGGCACTGAGGACCAGAATCCTGCCTCCCTCTCGGGCACTGAGGACCAGATCCCTAACCTCCCTCTCGGGCACTGAGGACCAGAATCCCTAACCTTTCTCTCGGGCACTGAGGACCAGAATCTTGCCTCGCTCTCGTTCACTGAGGACCAGAATCCTAACCTCACTCTCGGGCACTGTGGACCAGAATCCTGCCTCGCTCTCAGGCACTGAGGACCAGATCCCTAACCTCGCTCTCGGGCACTGAGGACCAGAATCCTGCCTCGCTCTCGGGCACTGAGGACCAGATCCCTAACCTCGATCTCGGGCACTGTGGACCAGAATCCTGCCTCGCTCTCGGGCACTGAGGACCAGAATCCTAACCTCGCTCTCGAGCACTGAGGACCAGAATCCAATCTCGCTCTCAGGCACTGAGGACCAGAATCCCTAACCTCGCTCTCGGGCACTGAGGACCAGAATCCTAACCTCGCTCTCGGGCACTGTGGACCAGATCCCTAACATCGCTCTCGGGCACTGAGGACCAGAATCCAACCTCGCTCTCAGGCACTGATGACCAGAATCCTAACCTCGCTCTCGGCACTGAGGCCCAGAATCCTACCTCCCTCTCGGGCACTGAGGACCAGAATCCTAACCTCGCTCTCGGGCACTGAAGCCCAGAATCCTAACACACTCTCGGGCACTGAGGCCCAGAATCCGAACACCCTCTCGGGCACTGAGGACCAGATCCCTAACCTCGCTCTCGGGCACTGAGAACCAGAATCCAACCTCGCTCTTGGGCACTGAGGACCAGAATCCCTAACCTCGCTCTCGGGCACTGAGGACCAGAATCCTGCCTCGCTCTCGGGCACTGAGGAGCAGATTCCTAACCTCGCTCTCGGGCACTGAGGACCAGATCCCTAACCTCACTCTCGGGCACTGAGGACCAGATCCCTAACCTCGCTCTCGGGCACTGAGGACCAGAATCCTGCCTCGCTCTCGGGCACTGAGGCCCAGATCCCTAACCTAGCTCTCGAGCACTGAGGACCAGAATCCCTAACCTCGCTCTCGGTCACTGAGGACCAGATCCCTAACCTCGCTCTCGGGCACTGAGGACCAGAATCCTGCCTCGCTCTCGGGCACTGAGGCCCAGATCCCTAACCTAGCTTTCGAGCACTGAGGACCAGAATCCCTAACCTCGCTCTCGGGCACTGAGGACCAGATTCCTAACCTCGCTCTCGGGCACTGAGGACCAGATCCCTAACCTCACTCTCGGGCACTGAGGACCAGATCCCTAACCTCGCTCTCGGGCACTGAGGACCAGAATCCTGCCTCGCTGTCGGGCACTGAGTCCCAGATCCCTAACCTCACTCTCGGGTACTGAGGTCCAGATCACTAACCTCGCTCTCGATCACTGAGGTCCAGAATCCTGCCTCGCTCTCGGGCACTGAGATCTAGAATCCAACCTCGCTCTCGGGCACTGAGGACCAATTCCCTAACCTCGCTCTCGGGCACTGAGGACCAGATCTCTAACCTCGCTGTCGGGCACTGAGTCCCAGATCCCTAACCTTGCTCTCGGGCACTGAACTCCAGATCCCTAACGTCGCTCTCGATCACTGACGTCCAGAATCCTGCCTCGCTCTCGGGCACTGAGGACCAGAATCCTAAACTCGCTCTCGGGCACTGAGGACCAGATCCCTAACCTCGGTCTCGGGCACTGAGGACCAGATCCCTAACCTCGCTCTCGGGCACTGTGGACCAGAATCCTGCCTCGCTCTCGGGCTCTGAGGACCAGAATCCTCACCTCGCTCTCGGGCACTGAGGACCAGAATCCTGCCTCGCTCTCGGGCACTGAGGACCAGATCCCTAACCTCGCTCTCGGGCACTGAGGACCAGAATCCTGCCTCCCTCTCGGGCACTGAGGACCAGATCCCTAACCTCCCTCTCGGGCACTGAGGACCAGAATCCCTAACCTTTCTCTCGGGCACTGAGGACCAGAATCTTGCCTCGCTCTCGTTCACTGAGGACCAGATCCCTAACCTCACTCTCGGGCACTGTGGACCAGAATCCTGCCTCGCTCTCAGGCACTGAGGACCAGATCCCTAACCTCGCTCTCGGGCACTGAGGACCAGAATCCTGCCTCGCTCTCGGGCACTGAGGACCAGATCCCTAACCTCGATCTCGGGCACTGTGGACCAGAATCCTGCCTCGCTCTCGGGCACTGAGGACCAGAATCCTAACCTCGCTCTCGGGCACTGAGGACCAGAATCCAATCTCGCTCTCAGGCACTGAGGACCAGAATCCCTAACCTCGCTCTCGGGCACTGAGGACCAGAATCCTAACCTCGCTCTCGGGCACTGTGGACCAGATCCCTAACCTCGCTCTCGGGCACTGAGGACCAGAATCCAACCTCGCTCTCAGGCACTGATGACCAGAATCCTAACCTCGCTCTCGGCACTGAGGCCCAGAATCCTACCTCCCTCTCGGGCACTGAGGACCAGAATCCTAACCTCGCTCTCGGGCACTGAAGCCCAGAATCCTAACACACTCTCGGGCACTGAGGCCCAGAATCCGAACACCCTCTCGGGCACTGAGGACCAGATCCCTAACCTCGCTCTCGGGCACTGAGAACCAGAATCCAACCTCGCTCTTGGGCACTGAGGACCAGAATCCCTAACCTCGCTCTCGGGCACTGAGGACCAGAATCCTGCCTCGCTCTCGGGCACTGAGGACCAGATTCCTAACCTCGCTCTCGGGCACTGAGGACCAGATCCCTAACCTCACTCTCGGGCACTGAGGACCAGATCCCTAACCTCGCTCTCGGGCACTAAGGACCAGAATCCTGCCTCGCTCTCGGGCACTGAGGCCCAGATCCCTAACCTAGCTCTCGAGCACTGAGGACCAGAATCCCTAACCTCGCTCTCGGTCACTGAGGACCAGATCCCTAACCTCGCTCTCGGGCACTGAGGACCAGAATCCTGCCTCGCTCTCGGGCACTGAGGCCCAGATCCCTAACCTAGCTTTCGAGCACTGAGGACCAGAATCCCTAACCTCGCTCTCGGGCACTGAGGACCAGATTCCTAACCTCGCTCTCGGGCACTGAGGACCAGATCCCTAACCTCACTCTCGGGCACTGAGGACCAGATCCCTAACCTCGCTCTCGGGCACTGAGGACCAGAATCCTGCCTCGCTGTCGGGCACTGAGTCCCAGATCCCTAACCTCACTCTCGGGTACTGAGGTCCAGATCACTAACCTCGCTCTCGATCACTGAGGTCCAGAATCCTGCCTCGCTCTCGGGCACTGAGATCTAGAATCCAACCTCGCTCTCGGGCACTGAGGACCAGATCCCTAACCTCGCTCTCGGGCACTGAGGACCAGATCTCTAACCTCGCCATCGGGCACTGAGTCCCAGATCCCTAACCTTGCTCTCGGGCACTGAACTCCAGATCCCTAACGTCGCTCTCGATCACTGACGTCCAGAATCCTGCCTCGCTCTCGGGCACTGAGGACCAGAATCCTAAACTCGCTCTCGGGCACTGAGGACCAGATCCCTAACCTCGGTCTCGGGCACTGAGGACCAGATCCCTAACCTCGCTCTCGGGCACTGTGGACCAGAATCCTGCCTCGCTCTCGGGCACTGAGGACCAGAATCCTCACCTCGCTCTCGGGCACTGAGGACCAGAATCCTGCCTCGCTCTCGGGCACTGAGGACCAGATCCCTAACCTCGCTCTCGGGCACTGAGGACCAGAATCCTGCCTCCCTCTCGGGCACTGAGGACCAGATCCCTAACCTCCCTCTCGGGCACTGAGGACCAGAATCCCTAACCTTTCTCTCGGGCACTGAGGACCAGAATCTTGCCTCGCTCTCGTTCACTGAGGACCAGAATCCTAACCTCACTCTCGGGCACTGTGGACCAGAATCCTGCCTCGCTCTCAGGCACTGAGGACCAGATCCCTAACCTCGCTCTCGGGCACTGAGGACCAGAATCCTGCCTCGCTCTCGGGCACTGAGGACCAGATCCCTAACCTCGATCTCGGGCACTGTGGACCAGAATCCTGCCTCGCTCTCGGGCACTGAGGACCAGAATCCTAACCTCGCTCTCGGGCACTGAGGACCAGAATCCAATCTCGCTCTCAGGCACTGAGGACCAGAATCCCTAACCTCGCTCTCGGGCACTGAGGACCAGAATCCTAACCTCGCTCTCGGGCACTGTGGACCAGATCCCTAACCTCGCTCTCGGGCAGTGAGGACCAGAATCCAACCTCGCTCTCAGGCACTGATGACCAGAATCCTAACCTCGCTCTCGGCACTGAGGCCCAGAATCCTACCTCCCTCTCGGGCACTGAGGACCAGAATCCTAACCTCGCTCTCGGGCACTGAAGCCCAGAATCCTAACACACTCTCGGGCACTGAGGCCCAGAATCCGAACACCCTCTCGGGCACTGAGGACCAGATCCCTAACCTCGCTCTCGGGCACTGAGAACCAGAATCCAACCTCGCTCTTGGGCACTGAGGACCAGAATCCCTAACCTCGCTCTCGGGCACTGAGGACCAGAATCCTGCCTCGCTCTCGGGCACTGAGGACCAGATTCCTAACCTCGCTCTCGGGCACTGAGGACCAGATCCCTAACCTCACTCTCGGGCACTGAGGACCAGATCCCTAACCTCGCTCTCGGGCACTGAGGACCAGAATCCTGCCTCGCTCTCGGGCACTGAGGCCCAGATCCCTAACCTAGCTCTCGAGCACTGAGGACCAGAATCCCTAACCTCGCTCTCGGTCACTGAGGACCAGATCCCTAACCTCGCTCTCGGGCACTGAGGACCAGAATCCTGCCTCGCTCTCGGGCACTGAGGCCCAGATCCCTAACCTAGCTTTCGAGCACTGAGGACCAGAATCCCTAACCTCGCTCTCGGGCACTGAGGACCAGATTCCTAACCTCGCTCTCGGGCACTGAGGACCAGATCCCTAACCTCACTCTCGGGCACTGAGGACCAGAATCCTGCCTCGCTGTCGGGCACTGAGTCCCAGATCCCTAACCTCACTCTCGGGTACTGAGGTCCAGATCACTAACCTCGCTCTCGATCACTGAGGTCCAGAATCCTGCCTCGCTCTCGGGCACTGAGATCTAGAATCCAACCTCGCTCTCGGGCACTGAGGACCAGATCCCTAACCTCGCTCTCGGGCACTGAGGACCAGATCTCTAACCTCGCTGTCGGGCACTGAGTCCCAGATCCCTAACCTTGCTCTCGGTCACTGAACTCCAGATCCCTAACGTCGCTCTCGATCACTGACGTCCAGAATCCTGCCTCGCTCTCGGGCACTGAGGTCCAGAATCCAACCTCGCTCTCGGACACTGAGGACCAGATCCCTAACCTCGCTCTCGGGCACTGAGGACCAGAATCCAACCTCGCTCTCGGGCACTGAGGACCAGAATCCTAAACTCGCTCTCGGGCACTGAGGACCAGATCCCTAACCTCGCTCTCGGGCACTGTGGACCAGAATCCTGCCTCGCTCTCGGGCACTGAGGACCAGAATCCTAACCTCGCTCTCGAGCACTGAGGACCAGAATCCTGCCTCGCTCTCGGGCACTGAGGACCAGATCCCTAACCTCGCTCTCGGGCACTGAGTACCAGATCCCTAACCTTGTTCTCGGGCACTGAGGACCAGAATCCTGCCTCCCTCTCGGGCACTGAGGACCAGATCCCTAACCTCCCTCTCGGGCACTGAGGACCAGAATCCAACCTCGCTCACGGGCACTGAGGACCAAAATCCTGCCTCGCTCTCGGGTACTGAGGACCAGAATCCAACATTGCTCTCAGGAACTGAGGACCAGAATCCCTAACCTCGCTCTCGGGCACTGAGGACCAGAATCCTAACCTCGCTCTCGGGCAATGAGGAACAGATTCCTAACCTCGCTCTCGGGCACTGAGGACCAGATCCCTAACCTCGCTCTCGGGCACTGAGGACCAGAATCTAACCTCGCTCTCAGGCACTGAGGACCAGAATCCTAACCTCGCTCTCGAGCACTGAGGCCCAGAATCCTAACACACTCTCGGGCACTGAGGCCCAGAATCCTAACACCCTCTCGGGCACTGAGGACCAGATCCCTAACCTCGCTCTCGGGCACTGAGGACCAGAATGCTAACACCCTCTCGGGCACTGAGGACCAGAATCCCTAACCTCGCTCTCAGGCATTGAGGACCAGAATCCAACCTCGCTCTCGGGCACTAAGGACCAGAGTCCAACCTCGCTCTCGGGCACTGACGACCAGAATCCCTAACCTCGCTCTCGGGCACTGAGGACCAGATCCCTAACCTCGCTCTCAGGCACTGAGGACCAGAATCCACTCTCGCTCTCGGGCACTGAGGACCAGAATCGCTAACCTCGCTCTCGGGCACTGAGGACCAGAATCCAGAACCTCGCTCTCGGGCACTGAGGACCAGAATCCTGCCTCGCTCGCGGGAACTGAGGACCAGATCCCTAACCTCGCTCTCGGGCACTGAGGACCAGATCCCTAACCTCGCTCTCGGGCACTGAGGACCAGAAACCTGCAACCCTCTCGGGCACTGAGGACCAGAATCGTACCTCGCTCTCGGGCACTGAGGACCAGAATCCTAAACTCGCTCTCGGGCACTGAGGACCAGATCCCTAACCTCGGTCTCGGGCACTGAGGACCAGATCCCTAACCTCGCTCTCGGGCACTGTGGACCAGAATCCTGCCTCGCTCTCGGGCACTGAGGACCAGAATCCTAACCGCGCTCTCGGGCACTGAGGACCAGAATCCTGCCTCGCTCTCGGGCACTGAGGACCAGATCCCTAACCTCGCTCTCGGGCACTGAGGACCAGAATCCTGCCTCCATCTCGGGCACTGAGGACCAGATCCCTAACCTCACTCTCGGGCACTGAGGACCAGAATCCCTAACCTTTCTCTCGGGCACTGAGGACCAGAATCTTGCCTCGCTCTCGTTCACTGAGGACCAGATCCCTAACCTCGCTCTCGGGCACTGTGGACCAGAATCCTGCCTCGCTCTCGGGCACTGAGGACCAGAATCCTAACCTCGCTCTCGGGCACAGAGGACCAGAATCCAATCTCGCTCTCAGGCACTGAGGACCAGAATCCCTAACCTCGCTCTCGGGCACTGAAGACCAGAATCCCTAACCTCGCTCTCGGGCACTGAGGACCAGAATCCTAACCTCGCTCTCGGGCACTGTGGACCAGAATCCTAACACACTCTCGGGCACTGAGGACCAGAATCCAACCTCGCTCTCAGGCACTGATGACCAGAATCCTAACCTCGCTCTCGGCACTGAGGCCCAGAATCCTACCTCCCTCTCGGGCACTGAGGACCAGAATCCTAACCTCGCTCTCGGGCACTGAAGCCCAGAATCCTAACACACGCTCGGGCACTGAGGCCCAGAATCCGAACACCCTCTCGGGCACTGAGGACCAGATCCCTAACCTCGCTCTTGGGCACTGAGGACCAGAATCCCTAACCTCGCTCTCGGGCACTGAGGACCAGAATCCTGCCTCGCTCTCGGGCACTGAGGACCAGATTCCTAACCTCGCTCTCGGGCACTGAGGACCAGATCCCTAACCTCACTCTCGGGCACTGAGGACCAGATCCCTAACCTCGCTCTCGGGCACTGAGGACCAGAATCCTGCCTCGCTCTCGGGCACTGAGGCCCAGATCCCTAACCTAGCTCTCGAGCACTGAGGATCAGAATCCCTAACCTCGCTCTCGGTCACTGAGGACCAGATCCCTAACCTCGCTCTCGGGCACTGAGGACCAGAATCCTGCCTCGCTCTCGGGCACTGAGTCCCAGATCCCTAACCTAGCTCTCGAGCACTGAGGACCAGAATCCCTAACCTCGCTCTCGGGCACTGAGGACCAGATTCCTAACCTCGCTCTCTGGCACTGAGGACCAGATCCCTAACCTCACTCTCGGGCACTGAGGACCAGATCCCTAACCTCGCTCTCGGGCACTGAGGACCAGAATCCTGCCTCGCTGTCGGGCACTGAGTCCCAGATCCCTAACCTCACTCTCGGGTACTGAGGTCCAGATCACTAACCTCGCTCTCGATCACTGAGGTCCAGAATCCTGCCGCGCTCTCGGGCACTGAGGTCTAGAATCCAACCTCGCTCTCGGGCACTGAGGACCAGATCCCTAACCTCGCTCTCGGGCACTGAGGACCAGATCTCTAACCTCGCTGTCGGGCACTGAGGACCAGAATCCTAAACTCGCTCTCTGGCACTGAGGACCAGATCCCTAACCTCGGTCTCGGGCACTGAGGACCAGATCCCTAACCTCGCTCTCGGGCACTGTGGACCAGAATCCTGCCTCGCTCTCGGGCACTGAGGACCAGAATCCTAACCTCGCTCTCGAGCACTGAGGACCAGAATCCTGCCTCGCTCTCGGGCACTGAGGACCAGATCCCTAACCTCGCTCTCGGGCACCGAGTACCAGATCCCTAACCTCGCTCTCGGGCACTGAGGACTAGAATCCTGCCTCCCTCTCGGGCACTGAGGACCAGATCCCTAACCTCCCTCTCGGGCACTGAGGACCAGAATCCCTAACCTCGCTCTCGGGCACTGAGGACCAGAATCTTGCCTCGCTCTCTTTCACTGAGGACCAGAATCCTAACCTCACTCTCGGGCACTGAGGACCAGAATCTTGCCTCGCTCTCGTTCACTGAGGACCAGAATCGCTAACCTCGCTCTCGGGCACTGAGGACCAGAATCCAGAACCTCGCTCTCGGGCACTGAGGACCAGAATCCTGCCTCGCTCGCGGGCACTGAGGACCAGATCACTAACCTCGCTCTCGGGCACTGAGGACCAGATCCCTAACCTCGCTCTCGGGCACTGAGGACCAGAAACCTGCCTCCCTCTCGGGCACTGAGGACCAGAATCCCTAACCTCGCTCTCAGGCATTGAGGACCAGAATCCAACCTCGCTCTCGGGCACTAAGGACCAGAGTCCAACCTCGCTCTCGGGCACTGACGACCAGAATCCCTAACCTCGCTCTCGGGCACTGAGGACCAGATCCCTAACCTCGCTCTCAGGCACTGAGGACCAGAATCCACTCTCGCTCTCGGGCACTGAGGACCAGAATCGCTAACCTCGCTCTCGGGCACTGAGGACCAGAATCCAGAACCTCGCTCTCGGGCACTGAGGACCAGAATCCTGCCTCGCTCGCGGGAACTGAGGACCAGATCCCTAACCTCGCTCTCGGGCACTGAGGACCAGATCCCTAACCTCGCTCTCGGGCACTGAGGACCAGAAACCTGCAACTCTCTCGGGCACTGAGGACCAGAATCGTACCTCGCTCTCGGGCACTGAGGACCAGAATCCTAAACTCGCTCTCGGGCACTGAGGACCAGATCCCTAACCTCGGTCTCGGGCACTGAGGACCAGATCCCTAACCTCGCTCTCGGGCACTGTGGACCAGAATCCTGCCTCGCTCTCGGGCACTGAGGACCAGAATCCTAACCGCGCTCTCGGGCACTGAGGACCAGAATCCTGCCTCGCTCTCGGGCACTGAGGACCAGATCCCTAACCTCGCTCTCGGGCACTGAGGACCAGAATCCTGCCTCCATCTCGGGCACTGAGGACCAGATCCCTAACCTCACTCTCGGGCACTGAGGACCAGAATCCCTAACCTTTCTCTCGGGCACTGAGGACCAGAATCTTGCCTCGCTCTCGTTCACTGAGGACCAGATCCCTAACCTCGCTCTCGGGCACTGTGGACCAGAATCCTGCCTCGCTCTCGGGCACTGAGGACCAGAATCCTAACCTCGCTCTCGGGCACAGAGGACCAGAATCCAATCTCGCTCTCAGGCACTGAGGACCAGAATCCCTAACCTCGCTCTCGGGCACTGAAGACCAGAATCCCTAACCTCGCTCTCGGGCACTGAGGACCAGAATCCTAACCTCGCTCTCGGGCACTGTGGACCAGAATCCTAACACACTCTCGGGCACTGAGGACCAGAATCCAACCTCGCTCTCAGGCACTGATGACCAGAATCCTAACCTCGCTCTCGGCACTGAGGCCCAGAATCCTACCTCCCTCTCGGGCACTGAGGACCAGAATCCTAACCTCGCTCTCGGGCACTGAAGCCCAGAATCCTAACACACGCTCGGGCACTGAGGCCCAGAATCCGAACACCCTCTCGGGCACTGAGGACCAGATCCCTAACCTCGCTCTTGGGCACTGAGGACCAGAATCCCTAACCTCGCTCTCGGGCACTGAGGACCAGAATCCTGCCTCGCTCTCGGGCACTGAGGACCAGATTCCTAACCTCGCTCTCGGGCACTGAGGACCAGATCCCTAACCTCACTCTCGGGCACTGAGGACCAGATCCCTAACCTCGCTCTCGGGCACTGAGGACCAGAATCCTGCCTCGCTCTCGGGCACTGAGGCCCAGATCCCTAACCTAGCTCTCGAGCACTGAGGATCAGAATCCCTAACCTCGCTCTCGGTCACTGAGGACCAGATCCCTAACCTCGCTCTCGGGCACTGAGGACCAGAATCCTGCCTCGCTCTCGGGCACTGAGTCCCAGATCCCTAACCTAGCTCTCGAGCACTGAGGACCAGAATCCCTAACCTCGCTCTCGGGCACTGAGGACCAGATTCCTAACCTCGCTCTCTGGCACTGAGGACCAGATCCCTAACCTCACTCTCGGGCACTGAGGACCAGATCCCTAACCTCGCTCTCGGGCACTGAGGACCAGAATCCTGCCTCGCTGTCGGGCACTGAGTCCCAGATCCCTAACCTCACTCTCGGGTACTGAGGTCCAGATCACTAACCTCGCTCTCGATCACTGAGGTCCAGAATCCTGCCGCGCTCTCGGGCACTGAGGTCTAGAATCCAACCTCGCTCTCGGGCACTGAGGACCAGATCCCTAACCTCGCTCTCGGGCACTGAGGACCAGATCTCTAACCTCGCTGTCGGGCACTTAGGACCAGAATCCTAAACTCGCTCTCTGGCACTGAGGACCAGATCCCTAACCTCGGTCTCGGGCACTGAGGACCAGATCCCTAACCTCGCTCTCGGGCACTGTGGACCAGAATCCTGCCTCGCTCTCGGGCACTGAGGACCAGAATCCTAACCTCGCTCTCGAGCACTGAGGACCAGAATCCTGCCTCGCTCTCGGGCACTGAGGACCAGATCCCTAACCTCGCTCTCGGGCACCGAGTACCAGATCCCTAACCTCGCTCTCGGGCACTGAGGACTAGAATCCTGCCTCCCTCTCGGGCACTGAGGACCAGATCCCTAACCTCCCTCTCGGGCACTGAGGACCAGAATCCCTAACCTCGCTCTCGGGCACTGAGGACCAGAATCTTGCCTCGCTCTCTTTCACTGAGGACCAGAATCCTAACCTCACTCTCGGGCACTGAGGACCAGAATCTTGCCTCGCTCTCGTTCACTGAGGACCAGAATCGCTAACCTCGCTCTCGGGCACTGAGGACCAGAATCCAGAACCTCGCTCTCGGGCACTGAGGACCAGAATCCTGCCTCGCTCGCGGGCACTGAGGACCAGATCACTAACCTCGCTCTCGGGCACTGAGGACCAGATCCCTAACCTCGCTCTCGGGCACTGAGGACCAGAAACCTGCCTCCCTCTCGGGCACTGAGGACCAGAATCGTGCCTCGCTCTCGGGCACTGAGGACCAGAATCCTAAACTCGCTCTCGGGCACTGAGGACCAGATCCCTAACCTCGGTCTCGGGCACTGAGGACCAGATCCCTAACCTCGCTCTCGGGCACTGTGGACCAGAATCCTGCCTCGCTCTCGGGCACTGAGGACCAGAATCCTAACCTCGCTCTCGGGCACTGAGGACCAGAATCCTGCCTCGCTCTCGGGCACTGAGGACCAGATCCCTAACCTCGCTCTCGGGCACTGAGGACCAGAATCCTGCCTCCCTCTCGGGCACTGAGGACCAGATCCCTAACCTCCCTCTCGGGCACTGAGGACCAGAATCCCTAACCTTTCTCTCGGGCACTGAGGACCAGAATCTTGCCTCGCTCTCGTTCACTGAGGACCAGAATCCTAACCTCACTCTCGGGCACTGTGGACCAGAATCCTGCCTCGCTCTCGGGCACTGAGGACCAGATCCCTAACCTCACTCTCGGGCACTGTGGACCAGAATCGTGCCTCGCTCTCGGGCACTGAGGACCAGATCCCTAACCTCGCTCTAGGGCACTGAGGACCAGAATCCTGCCTCGCTCTCGGGCACTGAGGACCAGATTCCTAACCTCGCTCTCGGGCACTGTGGACCAGAATCCTGCCTCGCTCTCGGGCACTGAGGACCAGAATCCTAACCTCGCTGTCGGGCACTGAGGACCAGAATCCAATCTCGCTCTCAGGCACTGAGGACCAGAATCCCTAACCTCGCTCTCGGGCACTGAGGACCAGAATCCTAACCTCGCTCTCGGGCACTGTGGACCAGATCCCTAACCTCGCTCTCGGGCACTGAGGACCAGAATCCAACCTCGCTCTCAGGCACTGACGACCAGAATCCTAACCTCGCTCTCGGCACTGAGGCCCAGAATACTACCTCCCTCTCGGGCACTGAGGAGCAGAATCCTAACCTCGCTCTCGGGCACTGAAGCCCAGAATCCTAACACACTCTCGGGCACTGAGGCCCAGAATCCGAACACCCTCTCAGGCACTGAGGACCAGATCCCTAACCTCGCTCTCGGGCACTGAGGACCAGAATCCTGCCTCGCTCTCGGGCACTGAGGACCAGATCCCTAACCTCGATCTCGGGCACTGTGGACCAGAATCCTGCCTCGCTCTCGGGCACTGAGGACCAGAATCCTAACCTCGCTCTCGGGCACTGAGGACCAGAATCCAATCTCGCTCTCAGGCACTGAGGACCAGAATCCCTAACCTCGCTCTCGGGCACTGAGGACCAGAATCCTAACCTCGCTCTCGGGCACTGTGGACCAGATCCCTAACCTCGCTCTCGGTCACTGAGGACCAGAATCCAACCTCGCTCTCAGGCACTGATGACCAGAATCCTAACCTCGCTCTCGGCACTGAGGCCCAGAATCCTACCTCCCTCTCGGGCACTGAGGACCAGAATCCTAACCTCGCTCTCGGGCACTGAAGCCCAGAATCCTAACACACTCTCGGGCACTGAGGCCCAGAATCCGAACACCCTCTCGGGCACTGAGGACCAGATCCCTAACCTCGCTCTCGGGCACTGAGAACCAGAATCCAACCTCGCTCTTGGGCACTGAGGACCAGAATCCCTAACCTCGCTCTCGGGCACTGAGGACCAGAATCCTGCCTCGCTCTCGGGCACTGAGGACCAGATTCCTAACCTCGCTCTCGGGCACTGAGGACCAGATCCCTAACCTCACTCTCGGGCACTGAGGACCAGATCCCTAACCTCGCTCTCGGGCACTGAGGACCAGAATCCTGCCTCGCTCTCGGGCACTGAGGCCCAGATCCCTAACCTAGCTCTCGAGCACTGAGGACCAGAATCCCTAACCTCGCTCTCGGTCACTGAGGACCAGATCCCTAACCTCGCTCTCGGGCACTGAGGACCAGAATCCTGCCTCGCTCTCGGGCACTGAGGCCCAGATCCCTAACCTAGCTTTCGAGCACTGAGGACCAGAATCCCTAACCTCGCTCTCGGGCACTGAGGACCAGATTCCTAACCTCGCTCTCGGGCACTGAGGACCAGATCCCTAACCTCACTCTCGGGCACTGAGGACCAGAATCCTGCCTCGCTGTCGGGCACTGAGTCCCAGATCCCTAACCTCACTCTCGGGTACTGAGGTCCAGATCACTAACCTCGCTCTCGATCACTGAGGTCCAGAATCCTGCCTCGCTCTCGGGCACTGAGATCTAGAATCCAACCTCGCTCTCGGGCACTGAGGACCAGATCCCTAACCTCGCTCTCGGGCACTGAGGACCAGATCTCTAACCTCGCTGTCGGGCAGTGAGTCCCAGATCCCTAACCTTGCTCTCGGTCACTGAACTCCAGATCCCTAACGTCGCTCTCGATCACTGACGTCCAGAATCCTGCCTCGCTCTCGGGCACTGAGGTCCAGAATCCAACCTCGCTCTCGGGCACTGAGGACCAGATCCCTAACCTCGCTCTCGGGCACTGAGGACCAGAATCCAACCTCGCTCTCGGGCACTGAGGACCAGAATCCTAAACTCGCTCTCGGGCACTGAGGACCAGATCCCTAACCTCGCTCTCGGGCACTGTGGACCAGAATCCTGCCTCGCTCTCGGGCACTGAGGACCAGAATCCTAACCTCGCTCTCGAGCACTGAGGACCAGAATCCTGCCTCGCTCTCGGGCACTGAGGACCAGATCCCTAACCTCGCTCTCGGGCACTGAGTACCAGATCCCTAACCTTGTTCTCGGGCACTGAGGACCAGAATCCTGCCTCCCTCTCGGGCACTGAGGACCAGATCCCTAACCTCCCTCTCGGGCACTGAGGACCAGAATCCAACCTCGCTCTCGGGCACTGAGGACCAAAATCCTGCCTCGCTCTCGGGTACTGAGGACCAGAATCCAACATTGCTCTCAGGAACTGAGGACCAGAATCCCTAACCTCGCTCTCGGGCACTGAGGACCAGAATCCTAACCTCGCTCTCGGGCAATGAGGAACAGATTCCTAACCTCGCTCTCGGGCACTGAGGACCAGATCCCTAACCTCGCTCTCGGGCACTGAGGACCAGAATCTAACCTCGCTCTCAGGCACTGAGGACCAGAATCCTAACCTCGCTCTCGAGCACTGAGGCCCAGAATCCTAACACACTCTCGGGCACTGAGGCCCAGAATCCTAACACCCTCTCGGGCACTGAGGACCAGATCCCTAACCTCGCTCTCGGGCACTGAGGACCAGAATGCTAACACCCTCTCGGGCACTGAGGACCAGAATCCCTAACCTCGCTCTCAGGCATTGAGGACCAGAATCCAACCTCGCTCTCGGGCACTAAGGACCAGAGTCCAACCTCGCTCTCGGGCACTGACGACCAGAATCCCTAACCTCGCTCTCGGGCACTGAGGACCAGATCCCTAACCTCGCTCTCAGGCACTGAGGACCAGAATCCAACCTCGCTCTCGGGCACTGAGGACCAGAATCGCTAACCTCGCTCTCGGGCACTGAGGACCAGAATCCAGAACCTCGCTCTCGGGCACTGAGGACCAGAATCCTGCCTCGCTCGCGGGAACTGAGGACCAGATCCCTAACCTCGCTCTCGGGCACTGAGGACCAGATCCCTAACCTCGCTCTCGGGCACTGAGGACCAGAAACCTGCAACCCTCTCGGGCACTGAGGACCAGAATCGTACCTCGCTCTCGGGCACTGAGGACCAGAATCCTAAACTCGCTCTCGGGCACTGAGGACCAGATCCCTAACCTCGGTCTCGGGCACTGAGGACCAGATCCCTAACCTCGCTCTCGGGCACTGTGGACCAGAATCCTGCCTCGCTCTCGGGCACTGAGGACCAGAATCCTAACCGCGCTCTCGGGCACTGAGGACCAGAATCCTGCCTCGCTCTCGGGCACTGAGGACCAGATCCCTAACCTCGCTCTCGGGCACTGAGGACCAGAATCCTGCCTCCATCTCGGGCACTGAGGACCAGATCCCTAACCTCCCTCTCGGGCACTGAGGACCAGAATCCCTAACCTTTCTCTCGGGCACTGAGGACCAGAATCTTGCCTCGCTCTCGTTCACTGAGGACCAGATCCCTAACCTCGCTCTCGGGCACTGTGGACCAGAATCCTGCCTCGCTCTCGGGCACTGAGGACCAGAATCCTAACCTCGCTCTCGGGCACTGAGGACCAGAATCCAATCTCGCTCTCAGGCACTGAGGACCAGAATCCCTAACCTCGCTCTCGGGCACTGAAGACCAGAATCCCTAACCTCGCTCTCGGGCACTGAGGACCAGAATCCTAACCTCGCTCTCGGGCACTGTGGACCAGAATCCTAACACACTCTCGGGCACTGAGGACCAGAATCCAACCTCGCTCTCAGGCACTGATGACCAGAATCCTAACCTCGCTCTCGGCACTGAGGCCCAGAATCCTACCTCCCTCTCGGGCACTGAGGACCAGAATCCTAACCTCGCTCTCGGGCACTGAAGCCCAGAATCCTAACACACGCTCGGGCACTGAGGCCCAGAATCCGAACACCCTCTCGGGCACTGAGGACCAGATCCCTAACCTCGCTCTTGGGCACTGAGGACCAGAATCCCTAACCTCGCTCTCGGGCACTGAGGACCAGAATCCTGCCTCGCTCTCGGGCACTGAGGACCAGATTCCTAACCTCGCTCTCGGGCACTGAGGACCAGATCCCTAACCTCACTCTCGGGCACTGAGGACCAGATCCCTAACCTCGCTCTCGGGCACTGAGGACCAGAATCCTGCCTCGCTCTCGGGCACTGAGGCCCAGATCCCTAACCTAGCTCTCGAGCACTGAGGATCAGAATCCCTAACCTCGCTCTCGGTCACTGAGGACCAGATCCCTAACCTCGCTCTCGGGCACTGAGGACCAGAATCCTGCCTCGCTCTCGGGCACTGAGTCCCAGATCCCTAACCTAGCTCTCGAGCACTGAGGACCAGAATCCCTAACCTCGCTCTCGGGCACTGAGGACCAGATTCCTAACCTCGCTCTCGGGCACTGAGGACCAGATCCCTAACCTCACTCTCGGGCACTGAGGACCAGATCCCTAACCTCGCTCTCGGGCACTGAGGACCAGAATCCTGCCTCGCTGTCGGGCACTGAGTCCCAGATCCCTAACCTCACTCTCGGGTACTGAGGTCCAGATCACTAACCTCGCTCTCGATCACTGAGGTCCAGAATCCTGCCGCGCTCCCGGGCACTGAGGTCTAGAATCCAACCTCGCTCTCGGGCACTGAGGACCAGATCCCTAACCTCGCTCTCGGGCACTGAGGACCAGATCTCTAACCTCGCTGTCGGGCACTGAGGACCAGAATCCTAAACTCGCTCTCTGGCACTGAGGACCAGATCCCTAACCTCGGTCTCGGGCACTGAGGACCAGATCCCTAACCTCGCTCTCGGGCACTGTGGACCAGAATCCTGCCTCGCTCTCGGGCACTGAGGACCAGAATCCTAACCTCGCTCTCGAGCACTGAGGACCAGAATCCTGCCTCGCTCTCGGGCACTGAGGACCAGATCCCTAACCTCGCTCTCGGGCACCGAGTACCAGATCCCTAACCTCGCTCTCGGGCACTGAGGACTAGAATCCTGCCTCCCTCTCGGGCACTGAGGACCAGATCCCTAACCTCCCTCTCGGGCACTGAGGACCAGAATCCCTAACCTCGCTCTCGGGCACTGAGGACCAGAATCTTGCCTCGCTCTCTTTCACTGAGGACCAGAATCCTAACCTCACTCTCGGGCACTGAGGACCAGAATCTTGCCTCGCTCTCGTTCACTGAGGACCAGAATCGCTAACCTCGCTCTCGGGCACTGAGGACCAGAATCCAGAACCTCGCTCTCGGGCACTGAGGACCAGAATCCTGCCTCGCTCGCGGGCACTGAGGACCAGATCACTAACCTCGCTCTCGGGCACTGAGGACCAGATCCCTAACCTCGCTCTCGGGCACTGAGGACCAGAAACCTGCCTCCCTCTCGGGCACTGAGGACCAGAATCGTGCCTCGCTCTCGGGCACTGAGGACCAGAATCCTAAACTCGCTCTCGGGCACTGAGGACCAGATCCCTAACCTCGGTCTCGGGCACTGAGGACCAGATCCCTAACCTCGCTCTCGGGCACTGTGGACCAGAATCCTGCCTCGCTCTCGGGCACTGAGGACCAGAATCCTAACCTCGCTCTCGGGCACTGAGGACCAGAATCCTGCCTCGCTCTCGGGCACTGAGGACCAGATCCCTAACCTCGCTCTCGGGCACTGAGGACCAGAATCCTGCCTCCCTCTCGGGCACTGAGGACCAGATCCCTAACCTCCCTCTCGGGCACTGAGGACCAGAATCCCTAACCTTTCTCTCGGGCACTGAGGACCAGAATCTTGCCTCGCTCTCGTTCACTGAGGACCAGAATCCTAACCTCACTCTCGGGCACTGTGGACCAGAATCGTGCCTCGCTCTCGGGCACTGAGGACCAGATCCCTAACCTCGCTCTAGGGCACTGAGGACCAGAATCCTGCCTCGCTCTCGGGCACTGAGGACCAGATTCCTAACCTCGCTCTCGGGCACTGTGGACCAGAATCCTGCCTCGCTCTCGGGCACTGAGGACCAGAATCCTAACCTCGCTGTCGGGCACTGAGGACCAGAATCCAATCTCGCTCTCAGGCACTGAGGACCAGAATCCCTAACCTCGCTCTCGGGCACTGAGGACCAGAATCCTAACCTCGCTCTCGGGCACTGTGGACCAGATCCCTAACCTCGCTCTCGGGCACTGAGGACCAGAATCCAACCTCGCTCTCAGGCACTGACGACCAGAATCCTAACCTCGCTCTCGGCACTGAGGCCCAGAATACTACCTCCCTCTCGGGCACTGAGGAGCAGAATCCTAACCTCGCTCTCGGGCACTGAAGCCCAGAATCCTAACACACTCTCGGGCACTGAGGCCCAGAATCCGAACACCCTCTCGGGCACTGAGGACCAGATCCCTAACCTCGCTCTCGGGCACTGAGAACCAGAATCCAACCTCGCTCTCGGGCACTGAGGACCAGAATCCCTAACCTCGCTCTCGGGCACTGAGGACCAGATCCCTAACCTCGCTCTCGGGCACTGAGGACCAGAAACCTGCCTCCCTCTCGGGCACTGAGGACCAGAATCGTACCTCGCTCTCGGGCACTGAGGACCAGAATCCTAAACTCGCTCTCGGGCACTGAGGACCAGATCCCTAACCTCGGTCTCGGGCACTGAGGACCAGATCCCTAACCTCGCTCTCGGGCACTGTGGACCAGAATCCTGCCTCGCTCTCGGGCACTGAGGACCAGAATCCTAACCTCGCTCTCGGGCACTGAGGACCAGAATCCTGCCTCGCTCTCGGGCACTGAGGACCAGATCCCTAACCTCGCTCTCGGGCACTGAGGACCAGAATCCTGCCTCCCTCTCGGGCACTGAGGACCAGATCCCTAACCTCCCTCTCGGGCACTGAGGACCAGAATCCCTAACCTTTCTCTCGGGCACTGAGGACCAGAATCTTGCCTCGCTCTCGTTCACTGAGGACCAGAATCCTAACCTCACTCTCGGGCACTGTGGACCAGAATCCTGCCTCGCTCTCAGGCACTGAGGACCAGATCCCTAACCTCGCTCTTGGGCACTGAGGACCAGAATCCTGCCTCGCTCTCGGGCACTGAGGACCAGATCCCTAACCTCGCTCTCGGGCACTGAGGACCAGAATCTTGCCTCGCTCTCGGGCACTGAGGACCAGATCCCTAACCTCGCTCTCGGGCACTGTGGACCAGAATCCTGCCTCGCTCTCGGGCACTGAGGACCAGAATCCTAACCTCGCTCTCGGGCACTGAGGACCAGAATCCAATCTCGCTCTCAGGCACTGAGGACCAGAATCCCTAACCTCGCTCTCGGGCACTGAGGACCAGAATCCTAACCTCGCTCTCGGGCACTGTGGACCAGAATCCTAACACACTCTCGGGCACTGAGGACCAGAATCCAACCTCCCTCTCGGGCACTGAGGACCAGAATCCTAACCTCGCTCTCGGGCACTGAAGCCCAGAATCCTAACACACTCTCGGACACTGAGGCCCAGAATCCGAACACCCTCTCGGGCACTGAGGACCAGATCCCTAACCTCGCTCTCGGGCACTGAGAACCAGAATCCAACCTCGCTCTCGGGCACTGAGGACCAGAATCCCTAACCTCGCTCTTGGGCACTGAGGACCAGAATCCCTAACCTCGCTCTCGGGCACTGAGGACCAGAATCCTGCCTCGCTCTCGGGCACTGAGGACCAGATTCCTAACCTCGCTCTCGGGCACTGAGGACCAGATCCCTAACCTCACTCTCGGGCACTGAGGACCAGATCCCTAACCTCGCTCTCGGGCACTGAGGACCAGAATCCTGCCTCGCTCTCGGGCACTGAGGCCCAGATCCCTAACCTAGCTCTCGAGCACTGAGGTTCAGAATCCCTAACCTCGCTCTCGGTCACTGAGGACCAGATCCCTAACCTCGCTCTCGGGCACTGAGGACCAGAATCCTGCCTCGCTCTCGGGCACTGAGGCCCAGATCCCTCACCTAGCTCTCGGGCACTGAGGACCAGATCCCTAACCTCGCTCTCGGGCACTGAGGACCAGATCCCTAACCTCGCTCTCGGGCACTGAGGACCAGAATCCTGCCTCGGTGTCGGGCACTGAGTCCCAGATCCCTAACCTCACTCTCGGATACTGAGGTCCAGATCACTAACCTCGCTCTCGATCACTGAGGTCCAGAATCCTGCCGCGCTCTCGGGCACTGAGGTCTAGAATCCAACCTCGCTCTCGGGCACTGAGGACCAGATCCCTAACCTCGCTCTCGGGCACTGAGGACCAGATCTCTAACCTCGCTGTCGGGCACTGAGGACCAGAATCCTAAACTCGCTCTCTGGCACTGAGGACCAGATCCCTAACCTCGGTCTCGGGCACTGTGGACCAGAATCCTGCCTCGCTCTCGGGCACTGAGGACCAGAATCCTAACCTCGCTCTCGAGCACTGAGGACCAGAATCCTGCCTCGCTCTCGGGCACTGAGGACCAGAATCCTAACCTCGCTCTCGGGCACTGAGGACCAGAATCCAACCTCGCTCTCAGGCACTGACGACCAGAATCCTAACCTCGCTCTCGGCACTGAGGCCCAGAATCCTACCTCCCTCTCGGGCACTGAGGAGCAGAATCCTAACCTCGCTCTCGGGCACTGAAGCCCAGAATCCTAACACACTCTCGGGCACTGAGGCCCAGAATCCGAACACCCTCTCGGGCACTGAGGACCAGATCCCTAACCTCGCTCTCGGGCACTGAGAACCAGAATCCAACCTCGCTCTCGGGCACTGAGGACCAGAATCCCTAACCTCGCTCTTGGGCACTGAGGACCAGAATCCCTAACCTCGCTCTCGGGCACTGAGGACCAGAATCCTGCCTCGCTCTCGGGCACTGAGGACCAGATTCCTAACCTCGCTCTCGGGCACTGAGGACCAGATCCCTAACCTCACTCTCGGGCACTGAGGACCAGATCCCTAACCTCGCTCTCGGGCACTGAGGACCAGAATCCTGCCTCGCTCTCGGTCACTGAGGCCCAGATCCCTAACCTAGCTCTCGAGCACTGAGGACCAGAATCCCTAACCTCGCTCTCGGTCACTGAGGACCAGATCCCTAACCTCGCTCTCGGGCACTGAGGACCAGATCCCTAACCTCACTCTCGGGCACTGAGGACCAGATCCCTAACCTCGCTCTCGGGCACTGAGGACCAGAATCCTGCCTCGCTGTCGGGCACTGAGTCCCAGATCCCTAACCTCACTCTCGGGTACTGAGGACCAGAATCCCTAACCTCGCTCTCGCGCACTGAGGACCAGAATCCCCAACCTCGCTCTCAGGCACTGAGGACCAGACCCGTACCTCGCTCTCAGGCACTGAGGACCAGACCCGTACCTCGCTCTCGGGCACTGAGGACCAGAATCCCTAACCTCGCTCTCGGGTACTGAGGACCAGAATCCAACCTCGCTCTCGGGCACTGAGGACCAAAATCCTGCCTCGCTCTCGGGTACTGAGGACCAGAATCCAACATTGCTCTCAGGAACTGAGGACCAGAATCCCTAACCTCGCTCTCGGGCACTGTGGACCAGAATCCTAACCTCGCTCTCGGGCACTGAGGACCAGATCCCTAACCTCGCTCTCGGGCACTGAGGACCAGATCCCTAACCTCGCTCTCGGGCACTGAGGACCAGAATCCAACCTCGCTCTCGGGCACTGAGGACCAGAATCCTAACCTCGCTCTCGGGCACTGAGGCCCAGAATCCTAACACACTCTCGGGCACTGAGGCCCAGAATCCTAACACCCTCTCGGGCACTGAGGACCAGCTCTCTAACCTCGCTCTCGGGCACTGAGGACCAGAATGCTAACACCCTCTCGGGCACTGAGGACCAGAATCCCTAACCTCGCTCTCAGGCATTGAGGACCAGAATCCATCCTCGCTCTCGGGCACTGAGGACCAGAATCCCTAACCTCGCTCTCGGGCACTGAGGACCAGATCCCTAACCTCGCTCTCAGGCACTGAGGACCAGAATCCAACCTCGCTCTCGGGCACTGAGGACCAGAATCGCTAACCTCGCTCTCGGGCACTGAGGACCAGAATCCAGAACCTCGCTCTCGGGCACTGAGGACCAGAATCCTGCCTCGCTCGCGGGCACTGAGGACCAGATCCCTAACCTCGCTCTCGGGCACTGAGGACCAGATCCCTAACCTCGCTCTCGGGCACTGAGGACCAGAAACCTGCCTCCCTCTCGGGCACTGAGGACCAGAATCGTGCCTCGCTCTCGGGCACTGAGGACCAGAATCCTAAACTCGCTCTCGGGCACTGAGGACCAGATCCCTAACCTCGCTCTCGGGCACTGAGGCCCAGATCCCTAACCTCACTCTCGGGCACTGTGGACCAGAATCCTGCCTCGCTCTCGGGCACTGAGGACCAGAATCCTAACCTCGCTCTCGGGCACTGAGGACCAGAATCCTGCCTCGCTCTCGGGCACTGAGGACCAGATCCCTAACCTCGCTCTCGGGCACTGAGGACCAGAATCCTGCCTCCCTCTCGGGCACTGAGGACCAGATCCCTAACCTCCCTCTCGGGCACTGAGGACCAGAATCCCTAACCTTTCTCTCGGGCACTGAGGACCAGAATCCTAACCTCACTCTCGGGCACTGTGGACCAGAATCCTGCCTCGCTCTCTGGCATTGAGGACCAGATCCCTAACCTCGCTCTCGGGCACTGAGGACCAGAATCCTGCCTCGCTCTCGGGCACTGAGGACCAGATCCCTAACCTCGCTCTCGGGCACTGTGGACCAGAATCCTGCCTCGCTCTCGGGCACTGAGGCCCAGATCCCTAACCTAGCTCTCGAGCACTGAGGATCAGAATCCCTAACCTCGCTCTCGGTCACTGAGGACCAGATCCCTAACCTCGCTCTCGGGCACTGAGGACCAGAATCCTGCCTCGCTCTCGGGCACTGAGGCCCAGATCCCTCACCTAGCTCTCGGGCACTGAGGACCAGATCCCTAACCTCGCTCTCGGGCACTGAGGACCAGATCCCTAACCTCGCTCTCGGGCACTGAGGACCAGAATCCTGCCTCGGTGTCGGGCACTGAGTCCCAGATCCCTAACCTCACTCTCGGGTACTGAGGTCCAGATCACTAACCTCGCTCTCGATCACTGAGGTCCAGAATCCTGCCGCGCTCTCGTGCACTGAGGTCTAGAATCCAACCTCGCTCTCGGGCACTGAGGACCAGATCCCTAACCTCGCTCTCGGGCACTGAGGACCAGATCTCTAACCTCGCTGTCGGGCACTGAGGACCAGAATCCTAAACTCGCTCTCTGGCACTGAGGACCAGATCCCTAACCTCGGTCTCGGGCACTGTGGACCAGAATCCTGCCTCGCTCTCGGGCACTGAGGACCAGAATCCTAACCTCGCTCTCGAGCACTGAGGACCAGAATCCTGCCTCGCTCTCGGGCACTGAGGACCAGATCCCTAACCTCGCTCTCGGGCACCGAGTACCAGATCCCTAACCTTGCTCTCGGGCACTGAGGACCAGAATCCTGCCTCCCTCTCGGGCACTGAGGACCAGATCCCTAACCTCCCTCTCGGGCACTGAGGACCAGAATCCCTAACCTCGCTCTCGAGCACTGAGGACCAGAATCTTGCCTCGCTCTCGTTCACTGAGGACCAGAATCCTAACCTCACTCTCGGGCACTGAGGACCAGAATCTTGCCTCGCTCTCGTTCACTGAGGACCAGAATCGCTAACCTCGCTCTCGGGCACTGAGGACCAGAATCCAGAACCTCGCTCTCGGGCACTGAGGACCAGAATCCTGCCTCGCTCGCGGGCACTGAGGACCAGATCACTAACCTCGCTCTCGGGCACTGAGGACCAGATCCCTAACCTCGCTCTCGGGCACTGAGGACCAGAAACCTGCCTCCCTCTCGGGCACTGAGGACCAGAATCGTGCCTCGCTCTCGGGCACAGAGGACCAGAATCCTAAACTCGCTCTCGGGCACTGAGGACCAGATCCCTAACCTCGGTCTCGGGCACTGAGGACCAGATCCCTAACCTCGCTCTCGGGCACTGTGGACCAGAATCCTGCCTCGCTCTCGGGCACTGAGGACCAGAATCCTAACCTCGCTCTCGGGCACTGAGGACCAGAATCCTGCCTCGCTCTCGGGCACTGAGGACCAGATCCCTAACCTCGCTCTCGGGCACTGAGGACCAGAATCCTGCCTCCCTCTCGGGCACTGAGGACCAGATCCCTAACCTCCCTCTCGGGCACTGAGGACCAGAATCCCTAACCTTTCTCTCGGGCACTGAGGACCAGAATCTTGCCTCGCTCTCGTTCACTGAGGACCAGAATCCTAACCTCACTCTCGGGCACTGTGGACCAGAATCCTGCCTCGCTCTCGGGCACTGAGGACCAGATCCCTAACCTCGCTCTAGGGCACTGAGGACCAGAATCCTGCCTCGCTCTCGGGCACTGAGGACCAGATTCCTAACCTCGCTCTCGGGCACTGTGGACCAGAATCCTGCCTCGCTCTCGGGCACTGAGGACCAGAATCCTAACCTCGCTCTCGGGCACTGAGGACCAGAATCCAATCTCGCTCTCAGGCACTGAGGACCAGAATCCCTAACCTCGCTCTCGGGCACTGAGGACCAGAATCCTAACCTCGCTCTCGGGCACTGTGGACCAGATCCCTAACCTCGCTCTCGGGCACTGAGGACCAGAATCCAACCTCGCTCTCAGGCACTGACGACCAGAATCCTAACCTCGCTCTCGGCACTGAGGCCCAGAATCCTACCTCCCTCTCGGGCACTGAGGAGCAGAATCCTAACCTCGCTCTCGGGCACTGAAGCCCAGAATCCTAACACACTCTCGGGCACTGAGGCCCAGAATCCGAACACCCTCTCGGGCACTGAGGACCAGATCCCTAACCTCGCTCTCGGGCACTGAGAACCAGAATCCAACCTCGCTCTCGGGCACTGAGGACCAGAATCCCTAACCTCGCTCTTGGGCACTGAGGACCAGAATCCCTAACCTCGCTCTCGGGCACTGAGGACCAGAATCCTGCCTCGCTCTCGGGCACTGAGGACAAGATTCCTAACCTCGCTCTCGGGCACTGAGGACCAGATCCCTAACCTCACTCTCGGGCACTGAGGACCAGATCCCTAACCTCGCTCTCGGGCACTGAGGACCAGAATCCTGCCTCGCTCTCGGGCACTGAGGCCCAGATCCCTAACCTAGCTCTCGAGCACTGAGGACCAGAATCCCTAACCTCGCTCTCGGTCACTGAGGACCAGATCCCTAACCTCGCTCTCGGGCACTGAGGACCAGATCCCTAACCTCACTCTCGGGCACTGAGGACCAGATCCCTAACCTCGCTCTCGGGCACTGAGGACCAGAATCCTGCCTCGCTGTCGGGCACTGAGTCCCAGATCCCTAACCTCACTCTCGGGTACTGAGGACCAGAATCCCTAACCTCGCTCTCGCGCACTGAGGACCAGAATCCCCAACCTCGCTCTCAGGCACTGAGGACCAGACCCGTACCTCGCTCTCAGGCACTGAGGACCAGACCCGTACCTCGCTCTCGGGCACTGTGGACCAGAATCCTGCCTCGCTCTCGGGCACTGAGGACCAGAATCCTAATCTCGCTCTCGGGCACTGAGGACCAGAATCCTGCCTCGCTCTCGGGCACTGAGGACCAGATCCCTAACCTCGCTCTCGGGCACTGAGGACCAGAATCCTGCCTCCCTCTCGGGCACTGAGGACCAGATCCCTAACCTCCCCCTCGGGCACTGAGGACCAGAATCCCTAACCTTTCTCTCGGGCACTGAGGACCAGAATCTTGCCTCGCTCTCGTTCACTGAGGACCAGAATCCTAACCTCACTCTCGGGCACTGTGGACCAGAATCCTGCCTCGCTCTCGGGCACTGAGGACCAGATCCCTAACCTCGCTCTAGGGCACTGAGGACCAGAATCCTGCCTCGCTCTCGGGCACTGAGGACCAGATTCCTAACCTCGCTCTCGGGCACTGTGGACCAGAATCCTGCCTCGCTCTCGGGCACTGAGGACCAGAATCCTAACCTCGCTCTCGGGCACTGAGGACCAGAATCCAATCTCGCTCTCAGGCACTGAGGACCAGAATCCCTAACCTCGCTCTCGGGCACTGAGGACCAGAATCCTAACCTCGCTCTCGGGCACTGTGGACCAGATCCCTAACCTCGCTCTCGGGCACTGAGGACCAGAATCCAACCTCGCTCTCAGGCACTGACGACCAGAATCCTAACCTCGCTCTCGGCACTGAGGCCCAGAATCCTACCTCCCTCTCGGGCACTGAGGAGCAGAATCCTAACCTCGCTCTCGGGCACTGAAGCCCAGAATCCTAACACACTCTCGGGCACTGAGGCCCAGAATCCGAACACCCTCTCGGGCACTGAGGACCAGATCCCTAACCTCGCTCTCGGGCACTGAGAACCAGAATCCAACCTCGCTCTCGGGCACTGAGGACCAGAATCCCTAACCTCGCTCTTGGGCACTGAGGACCAGAATCCCTAACCTCGCTCTCGGGCACTGAGGACCAGAATCCTGCCTCGCTCTCGGGCACTGAGGACCAGATTCCTAACCTCGCTCTCGGGCACTGAGGACCAGATCCCTAACCTCACTCTCGGGCACTGAGGACCAGATCCCTAACCTCGCTCTCGGGCACTGAGGACCAGAATCCTGCCTCGCTCTCGGGCACTGAGGCCCAGATCCCTAACCTAGCTCTCGAGCACTGAGGACCAGAATCCCTAACCTCGCTCTCGGTCACTGAGGACCAGATCCCTAACCTCGCTCTCGGGCACTGAGGACCAGATCCCTAACCTCACTCTCGGGCACTGAGGACCAGATCCCTAACCTCGCTCTCGGGCACTGAGGACCAGAATCCTGCCTCGCTGTCGGGCACTGAGTCCCAGATCCCTAACCTCACTCTCGGGTACTGAGGACCAGAATCCCTAACCTCGCTCTCGCGCACTGAGGACCAGAATCCCCAACCTCGCTCTCAGGCACTGAGGACCAGACCCGTACCTCGCTCTCAGGCACTGAGGACCAGACCCGTACCTCGCTCTCGGGCACTGAGGACCAGAATCCCTAACCTCGCTCTCGGGTACTGAGGACCAGAATCCAACCTCGCTCTCGGGCACTGAGGACCAAAATCCTGCCTCGCTCTCGGGTACTGAGGACCAGAATCCAACATTGCTCTCAGGAACTGAGGACCAGAATCCCTAACCTCGCTCTCGGGCACTGTGGACCAGAATCCTAACCTCGCTCTCGGGCACTGAGGACCAGATCCCTAACCTCGCTCTCGGGTACTGAGGACCAGATCCCTAACCTCGCTCTCGGGCACTGAGGACCAGAATCCAACCTCGCTCTCGGGCACTGAGGACCAGAATCCTAAACTCGCTCTCGGGCACTGAGGCCCAGAATCCTAACACACTCTCGGGCACTGAGGCCCAGAATCCTAACACCCTCTCGGGCACTGAGGACCAGATCTCTAACCTCGCTCTCGGGCACTGAGGACCAGAATGCTAACACCCTCTCGGGCACTGAGGACCAGAATCCTAACCTCGCTCTCGGCACTGAGGCCCAGAATCCTACCTCCCTCTCGGGCACTGAGGAGCAGAATCCTAACCTCGCTCTCGGGCACTGAAGCCCAGAATCCTAACACACTCTCGGGCACTGAGGCCCAGAATCCGAACACCCTCTCGGGCACTGAGGACCAGAATCCAACCTCGCTCTCGGTCACTGAGGACCAGATCCCTAACCTCGCTCTCGGGCACTGAGAACCAGAATCCAACCTCGCTCTCGGGCACTGAGGACCAGAATCCCTAACCTCGCTCTTGGGCACTGAGGACCAGAATCCCTAACCTCGCTCTCGGGCACTGAGGACCAGAATCCTGCCTCGCTCTCGGGCACTGAGGACAAGATTCCTAACCTCGCTCTCGGGCACTGAGGACCAGATCCCTAACCTCACTCTCGGGCACTGAGGACCAGATCCCTAACCTCGCTCTCGGGCACTGAGGACCAGAATCCTGCCTCGCTCTCGGGCACTGAGGCCCAGATCCCTAACCTAGCTCTCGAGCACTGAGGACCAGAATCTCTAACCTCGCTCTCGGTCACTGAGGACCAGATCCCTAACCTCGCTCTCGGGCACTGAGGACCAGATCCCTAACCTCACTCTCGGGCACTGAGGACCAGATCCCTAACCTCGCTCTCGGGCACTGAGGACCAGAATCCTGCCTCGCTGTCGGGCACTGAGTCCCAGATCCCTAACCTCACTCTCGGGTACTGAGGACCAGAATCCCTAACCTCGCTCTCGCGCACTGAGGACCAGAATCCCCAACCTCGCTCTCAGGCACTGAGGACCAGACCCGTACCTCGCTCTCAGGCACTGAGGACCAGACCCGTACCTCGCTCTCGGGCACTGTGGACCAGAATCCTGCCTCGCTCTCGGGCACTGAGGACCAGAATCCTAATCTCGCTCTCGGGCACTGAGGACCAGAATCCTGCCTCGCTCTCGGGCACTGAGGACCAGATCCCTAACCTCGCTCTCGGGCACTGAGGACCAGAATCCTGCCTCCCTCTCGGGCACTGAGGACCAGATCCCTAACCTCCCCCTCGGGCACTGAGGACCAGAATCCCTAACCTTTCTCTCGGGCACTGAGGACCAGAATCTTGCCTCGCTCTCGTTCACTGAGGACCAGAATCCTAACCTCACTCTCGGGCACTGTGGACCAGAATCCTGCCTCGCTCTCGGGCACTGAGGACCAGATCCCTAACCTCGCTCTAGGGCACTGAGGACCAGAATCCTGCCTCGCTCTCGGGCACTGAGGACCAGATTCCTAACCTCGCTCTCGGGCACTGTGGACCAGAATCCTGCCTCGCTCTCGGGCACTGAGGACCAGAATCCTAACCTCGCTCTCGGGCACTGAGGACCAGAATCCAATCTCGCTCTCAGGCACTGAGGACCAGAATCCCTAACCTCGCTCTCGGGCACTGAGGACCAGAATCCTAACCTCGCTCTCGGGCACTGTGGACCAGATCCCTAACCTCGCTCTCGGGCACTGAGGACCAGAATCCAACCTCGCTCTCAGGCACTGACGACCAGAATCCTAACCTCGCTCTCGGCACTGAGGCCCAGAATCCTACCTCCCTCTCGGGCACTGAGGAGCAGAATCCTAACCTCGCTCTCGGGCACTGAAGCCCAGAATCCTAACACACTCTCGGGCACTGAGGCCCAGAATCCGAACACCCTCTCGGGCACTGAGGACCAGATCCCTAACCTCGCTCTCGGGCACTGAGAACCAGAATCCAACCTCGCTCTCGGGCACTGAGGACCAGAATCCCTAACCTCGCTCTTGGGCACTGAGGACCAGAATCCCTAACCTCGCTCTCGGGCACTGAGGACCAGAATCCTGCCTCGCTCTCGGGCACTGAGGACCAGATTCCTAACCTCGCTCTCGGGCACTGAGGACCAGATCCCTAACCTCACTCTCGGGCACTGAGGACCAGATCCCTAACCTCGCTCTCGGGCACTGAGGACCAGAATCCTGCCTCGCTCTCGGTCACTGAGGCCCAGATCCCTAACCTAGCTCTCGAGCACTGAGGACCAGAATCCCTAACCTCGCTCTCGGTCACTGAGGACCAGATCCCTAACCTCGCTCTCGGGCACTGAGGACCAGATCCCTAACCTCACTCTCGGGCACTGAGGACCAGATCCCTAACCTCGCTCTCGGGCACTGAGGACCAGAATCCTGCCTCGCTGTCGGGCACTGAGTCCCAGATCCCTAACCTCACTCTCGGGTACTGAGGACCAGAATCCCTAACCTCGCTCTCGCGCACTGAGGACCAGAATCCCCAACCTCGCTCTCAGGCACTGAGGACCAGACCCGTACCTCGCTCTCAGGCACTGAGGACCAGACCCGTACCTCGCTCTCGGGCACTGAGGACCAGAATCCCTAACCTCGCTCTCGGGTACTGAGGACCAGAATCCAACCTCGCTCTCGGGCACTGAGGACCAAAATCCTGCCTCGCTCTCGGGTACTGAGGACCAGAATCCAACATTGCTCTCAGGAACTGAGGACCAGAATCCCTAACCTCGCTCTCGGGCACTGTGGACCAGAATCCTAACCTCGCTCTCGGGCACTGAGGACCAGATCCCTAACCTCGCTCTCGGGCACTGAGGACCAGATCCCTAACCTCGCTCTCGGGCACTGAGGACCAGAATCCAACCTCGCTCTCGGGCACTGAGGACCAGAATCCTAACCTCGCTCTCGGGCACTGAGGCCCAGAATCCTAACACACTCTCGGGCACTGAGGCCCAGAATCCTAACACCCTCTCGGGCACTGAGGACCAGCTCTCTAACCTCGCTCTCGGGCACTGAGGACCAGAATGCTAACACCCTCTCGGGCACTGAGGACCAGAATCCCTAACCTCGCTCTCAGGCATTGAGGACCAGAATCCATCCTCGCTCTCGGGCACTGAGGACCAGAATCCCTAACCTCGCTCTCGGGCACTGAGGACCAGATCCCTAACCTCGCTCTCAGGCACTGAGGACCAGAATCCAACCTCGCTCTCGGGCACTGAGGACCAGAATCGCTAACCTCGCTCTCGGGCACTGAGGACCAGAATCCAGAACCTCGCTCTCGGGCACTGAGGACCAGAATCCTGCCTCGCTCGCGGGCACTGAGGACCAGATCCCTAACCTCGCTCTCGGGCACTGAGGACCAGATCCCTAACCTCGCTCTCGGGCACTGAGGACCAGAAACCTGCCTCCCTCTCGGGCACTGAGGACCAGAATCGTGCCTCGCTCTCGGGCACTGAGGACCAGAATCCTAAACTCGCTCTCGGGCACTGAGGACCAGATCCCTAACCTCGCTCTCGGGCACTGAGGCCCAGATCCCTAACCTCACTCTCGGGCACTGTGGACCAGAATCCTGCCTCGCTCTCGGGCACTGAGGACCAGAATCCTAACCTCGCTCTCGGGCACTGAGGACCAGAATCCTGCCTCGCTCTCGGGCACTGAGGACCAGATCCCTAACCTCGCTCTCGGGCACTGAGGACCAGAATCCTGCCTCCCTCTCGGGCACTGAGGACCAGATCCCTAACCTCCCTCTCGGGCACTGAGGACCAGAATCCCTAACCTTTCTCTCGGGCACTGAGGACCAGAATCCTAACCTCACTCTCGGGCACTGTGGACCAGAATCCTGCCTCGCTCTCTGGCATTGAGGACCAGATCCCTAACCTCGCTCTCGGGCACTGAGGACCAGAATCCTGCCTCGCTCTCGGGCACTGAGGACCAGATCCCTAACCTCGCTCTCGGGCACTGTGGACCAGAATCCTGCCTCGCTCTCGGGCACTGAGGCCCAGATCCCTAACCTAGCTCTCGAGCACTGAGGATCAGAATCCCTAACCTCGCTCTCGGTCACTGAGGACCAGATCCCTAACCTCGCTCTCGGGCACTGAGGACCAGAATCCTGCCTCGCTCTCGGGCACTGAGGCCCAGATCCCTCACCTAGCTCTCGGGCACTGAGGACCAGATCCCTAACCTCGCTCTCGGGCACTGAGGACCAGATCCCTAACCTCGCTCTCGGGCACTGAGGACCAGAATCCTGCCTCGGTGTCGGGCACTGAGTCCCAGATCCCTAACCTCACTCTCGGGTACTGAGGTCCAGATCACTAACCTCGCTCTCGATCACTGAGGTCCAGAATCCTGCCGCGCTCTCGTGCACTGAGGTCTAGAATCCAACCTCGCTCTCGGGCACTGAGGACCAGATCCCTAACCTCGCTCTCGGGCACTGAGGACCAGATCTCTAACCTCGCTGTCGGGCACTGAGGACCAGAATCCTAAACTCGCTCTCTGGCACTGAGGACCAGATCCCTAACCTCGGTCTCGGGCACTGTGGACCAGAATCCTGCCTCGCTCTCGGGCACTGAGGACCAGAATCCTAACCTCGCTCTCGAGCACTGAGGACCAGAATCCTGCCTCGCTCTCGGGCACTGAGGACCAGATCCCTAACCTCGCTCTCGGGCACCGAGTACCAGATCCCTAACCTTGCTCTCGGGCACTGAGGACCAGAATCCTGCCTCCCTCTCGGGCACTGAGGACCAGATCCCTAACCTCCCTCTCGGGCACTGAGGACCAGAATCCCTAACCTCGCTCTCGAGCACTGAGGACCAGAATCTTGCCTCGCTCTCGTTCACTGAGGACCAGAATCCTAACCTCACTCTCGGGCACTGAGGACCAGAATCTTGCCTCGCTCTCGTTCACTGAGGACCAGAATCGCTAACCTCGCTCTCGGGCACTGAGGACCAGAATCCAGAACCTCGCTCTCGGGCACTGAGGACCAGAATCCTGCCTCGCTCGCGGGCACTGAGGACCAGATCACTAACCTCGCTCTCGGGCACTGAGGACCAGATCCCTAACCTCGCTCTCGGGCACTGAGGACCAGAAACCTGCCTCCCTCTCGGGCACTGAGGACCAGAATCGTGCCTCGCTCTCGGGCACAGAGGACCAGAATCCTAAACTCGCTCTCGGGCACTGAGGACCAGATCCCTAACCTCGGTCTCGGGCACTGAGGACCAGATCCCTAACCTCGCTCTCGGGCACTGTGGACCAGAATCCTGCCTCGCTCTCGGGCACTGAGGACCAGAATCCTAACCTCGCTCTCGGGCACTGAGGACCAGAATCCTGCCTCGCTCTCGGGCACTGAGGACCAGATCCCTAACCTCGCTCTCGGGCACTGAGGACCAGAATCCTGCCTCCCTCTCGGGCACTGAGGACCAGATCCCTAACCTCCCTCTCGGGCACTGAGGACCAGAATCCCTAACCTTTCTCTCGGGCACTGAGGACCAGAATCTTGCCTCGCTCTCGTTCACTGAGGACCAGAATCCTAACCTCACTCTCGGGCACTGTGGACCAGAATCCTGCCTCGCTCTCGGGCACTGAGGACCAGATCCCTAACCTCGCTCTAGGGCACTGAGGACCAGAATCCTGCCTCGCTCTCGGGCACTGAGGACCAGATTCCTAACCTCGCTCTCGGGCACTGTGGACCAGAATCCTGCCTCGCTCTCGGGCACTGAGGACCAGAATCCTAACCTCGCTCTCGGGCACTGAGGACCAGAATCCAATCTCGCTCTCAGGCACTGAGGACCAGAATCCCTAACCTCGCTCTCGGGCACTGAGGACCAGAATCCTAACCTCGCTCTCGGGCACTGTGGACCAGATCCCTAACCTCGCTCTCGGGCACTGAGGACCAGAATCCAACCTCGCTCTCAGGCACTGACGACCAGAATCCTAACCTCGCTCTCGGCACTGAGGCCCAGAATCCTACCTCCCTCTCGGGCACTGAGGAGCAGAATCCTAACCTCGCTCTCGGGCACTGAAGCCCAGAATCCTAACACACTCTCGGGCACTGAGGCCCAGAATCCGAACACCCTCTCGGGCACTGAGGACCAGATCCCTAACCTCGCTCTCGGGCACTGAGAACCAGAATCCAACCTCGCTCTCGGGCACTGAGGACCAGAATCCCTAACCTCGCTCTTGGGCACTGAGGACCAGAATCCCTAACCTCGCTCTCGGGCACTGAGGACCAGAATCCTGCCTCGCTCTCGGGCACTGAGGACAAGATTCCTAACCTCGCTCTCGGGCACTGAGGACCAGATCCCTAACCTCACTCTCGGGCACTGAGGACCAGATCCCTAACCTCGCTCTCGGGCACTGAGGACCAGAATCCTGCCTCGCTCTCGGGCACTGAGGCCCAGATCCCTAACCTAGCTCTCGAGCACTGAGGACCAGAATCCCTAACCTCGCTCTCGGTCACTGAGGACCAGATCCCTAACCTCGCTCTCGGGCACTGAGGACCAGATCCCTAACCTCACTCTCGGGCACTGAGGACCAGATCCCTAACCTCGCTCTCGGGCACTGAGGACCAGAATCCTGCCTCGCTGTCGGGCACTGAGTCCCAGATCCCTAACCTCACTCTCGGGTACTGAGGACCAGAATCCCTAACCTCGCTCTCGCGCACTGAGGACCAGAATCCCCAACCTCGCTCTCAGGCACTGAGGACCAGACCCGTACCTCGCTCTCAGGCACTGAGGACCAGACCCGTACCTCGCTCTCGGGCACTGTGGACCAGAATCCTGCCTCGCTCTCGGGCACTGAGGACCAGAATCCTAATCTCGCTCTCGGGCACTGAGGACCAGAATCCTGCCTCGCTCTCGGGCACTGAGGACCAGATCCCTAACCTCGCTCTCGGGCACTGAGGACCAGAATCCTGCCTCCCTCTCGGGCACTGAGGACCAGATCCCTAACCTCCCCCTCGGGCACTGAGGACCAGAATCCCTAACCTTTCTCTCGGGCACTGAGGACCAGAATCTTGCCTCGCTCTCGTTCACTGAGGACCAGAATCCTAACCTCACTCTCGGGCACTGTGGACCAGAATCCTGCCTCGCTCTCGGGCACTGAGGACCAGATCCCTAACCTCGCTCTAGGGCACTGAGGACCAGAATCCTGCCTCGCTCTCGGGCACTGAGGACCAGATTCCTAACCTCGCTCTCGGGCACTGTGGACCAGAATCCTGCCTCGCTCTCGGGCACTGAGGACCAGAATCCTAACCTCGCTCTCGGGCACTGAGGACCAGAATCCAATCTCGCTCTCAGGCACTGAGGACCAGAATCCCTAACCTCGCTCTCGGGCACTGAGGACCAGAATCCTAACCTCGCTCTCGGGCACTGTGGACCAGATCCCTAACCTCGCTCTCGGGCACTGAGGACCAGAATCCAACCTCGCTCTCAGGCACTGACGACCAGAATCCTAACCTCGCTCTCGGCACTGAGGCCCAGAATCCTACCTCCCTCTCGGGCACTGAGGAGCAGAATCCTAACCTCGCTCTCGGGCACTGAAGCCCAGAATCCTAACACACTCTCGGGCACTGAGGCCCAGAATCCGAACACCCTCTCGGGCACTGAGGACCAGATCCCTAACCTCGCTCTCGGGCACTGAGAACCAGAATCCAACCTCGCTCTCGGGCACTGAGGACCAGAATCCCTAACCTCGCTCTTGGGCACTGAGGACCAGAATCCCTAACCTCGCTCTCGGGCACTGAGGACCAGAATCCTGCCTCGCTCTCGGGCACTGAGGACCAGATTCCTAACCTCGCTCTCGGGCACTGAGGACCAGATCCCTAACCTCACTCTCGGGCACTGAGGACCAGATCCCTAACCTCGCTCTCGGGCACTGAGGACCAGAATCCTGCCTCGCTCTCGGGCACTGAGGCCCAGATCCCTAACCTAGCTCTCGAGCACTGAGGACCAGAATCCCTAACCTCGCTCTCGGTCACTGAGGACCAGATCCCTAACCTCGCTCTCGGGCACTGAGGACCAGATCCCTAACCTCACTCTCGGGCACTGAGGACCAGATCCCTAACCTCGCTCTCGGGCACTGAGGACCAGAATCCTGCCTCGCTGTCGGGCACTGAGTCCCAGATCCCTAACCTCACTCTCGGGTACTGAGGACCAGAATCCCTAACCTCGCTCTCGCGCACTGAGGACCAGAATCCCCAACCTCGCTCTCAGGCACTGAGGACCAGACCCGTACCTCGCTCTCAGGCACTGAGGACCAGACCCGTACCTCGCTCTCGGGCACTGAGGACCAGAATCCCTAACCTCGCTCTCGGGTACTGAGGACCAGAATCCAACCTCGCTCTCGGGCACTGAGGACCAAAATCCTGCCTCGCTCTCGGGTACTGAGGACCAGAATCCAACATTGCTCTCAGGAACTGAGGACCAGAATCCCTAACCTCGCTCTCGGGCACTGTGGACCAGAATCCTAACCTCGCTCTCGGGCACTGAGGACCAGATCCCTAACCTCGCTCTCGGGTACTGAGGACCAGATCCCTAACCTCGCTCTCGGGCACTGAGGACCAGAATCCAACCTCGCTCTCGGGCACTGAGGACCAGAATCCTAAACTCGCTCTCGGGCACTGAGGCCCAGAATCCTAACACACTCTCGGGCACTGAGGCCCAGAATCCTAACACCCTCTCGGGCACTGAGGACCAGATCTCTAACCTCGCTCTCGGGCACTGAGGACCAGAATGCTAACACCCTCTCGGGCACTGAGGACCAGAATCCCTAACCTCGCTCTCAGGCATTGAGGACAAGAATCCATCCTCGCTCTCGGGCACTGAGGACCAGAATCCCTAACCTCGCTCTCGGGCACTGAGGACCAGATCCCTAACCTCGCTCTCAGGCACTGAGGACCAGAATCCAACCTCGCTCTCGGGCACTGAGGACCAGAATCGCTAACCTCGCTCTCGGGCACTGAGGACCAGAATCCAGAACCTCGCTCTCGGGCACTGAGGACCAGAATCCTGCCTCGCTCGCGGGCACTGAGGACCAGATCCCTAACCTCGCTCTCGGGCACTGAGGACCAGATCCCTAACCTCGCTCTCGGGCACTGAGGACCAGAAACCTGCCTCCCTCTCGGGCACTGAGGACCAGAATCGTGCCTCGCTCTCGGGCACTGAGGACCAGAATCCTAAACTCGCTCTCGGGCACTGAGGACCAGATCCCTAACCTCGCTCTCGGGCACTGAGGACCAGATCCCTAACCTCACTCTCGGGCACTGTGGACCAGAATCCTGCCTCGCTCTCGGGCACTGAGGACCAGAATCCTAACCTCGCTCTCGGGCACTGAGGACCAGAATCCTGCCTCGCTCTCGGGCACTGAGGACCAGATCCCTAACCTCGCTCTCGGGCACTGAGGACCAGAATCCTGCCTCCCTCTCGGGCACTGAGGACCAGATCCCTAACCTCCCTCTCGGGCACTGAGGACCAGAATCCCTAACCTTTCTCTCGGGCACTGAGGACCAGAATCCTAACCTCACTCTCGGGCACTGTGGACCAGAATCCTGCCTCGCTCTCTGGCATTGAGGACCAGATCCCTAACCTCGCTCTCGGGCACTGAGGACCAGAATCCTGCCTCGCTCTCGGGCACTGAGGACCAGATCCCTAACCTCGCTCTCGGGCACTGTGGACCAGAATCCTGCCTCGCTCTCGGGCACTGAGGCCCAGATCCCTAACCTAGCTCTCGAGCACTGAGGATCAGAATCCCTAACCTCGCTCTCGGTCACTGAGGACCAGATCCCTAACCTCGCTCTCGGGCACTGAGGACCAGAATCCTGCCTCGCTCTCGGGCACTGAGGCCCAGATCCCTCACCTAGCTCTCGGGCACTGAGGACCAGATCCCTAACCTCGCTCCCGGGCACTGAGGACCAGATCCCTAACCTCGCTCTCGGGCACTGAGGACCAGAATCCTGCCTCGGTGTCGGGCACTGAGTCCCAGATCCCTAACCTCACTCTCGGGTACTGAGGTCCAGATCACTAACCTCGCTCTCGATCACTGAGGTCCAGAATCCTGCCGCGCTCTCGGGCACTGAGGTCTAGAATCCAACCTCGCTCTCGGGCACTGAGGACCAGATCCCTAACCTCGCTCTCGGGCACTGAGGACCAGATCTCTAACCTCGCTGTCGGGCACTGAGGACCAGAATCCTAAACTCGCTCTCTGGCACTGAGGACCAGATCCCTAACCTCGGTCTCGGGCACTGTGGACCAGAATCCTGCCTCGCTCTCGGGCACTGAGGACCAGAATCCTAACCTCGCTCTCGAGCACTGAGGACCAGAATCCTGCCTCGCTCTCGGGCACTGAGGACCAGATCCCTAACCTCGCTCTCGGGCACCGAGTACCAGATCCCTAACCTTGCTCTCGGGCACTGAGGACCAGAATCCTGCCTCCCTCTCGGGCACTGAGGACCAGATCCCTAACCTCCCTCTCGGGCACTGAGGACCAGAATCCCTAACCTCGCTCTCGAGCACTGAGGACCAGAATCTTGCCTCGCTCTCGTTCACTGAGGACCAGAATCCTAACCTCACTCTCGGGCACTGAGGACCAGAATCTTGCCTCGCTCTCGTTCACTGAGGACCAGAATCGCTAACCTCGCTCTCGGGCACTGAGGACCAGAATCCAGAACCTCGCTCTCGGGCACTGAGGACCAGAATCCTGCCTCGCTCGCGGGCACTGAGGACCAGATCACTAACCTCGCTCTCGGGCACTGAGGACCAGATCCCTAACCTCGCTCTCGGGCACTGAGGACCAGAAACCTGCCTCCCTCTCGGGCACTGAGGACCAGAATCGTGCCTCGCTCTCGGGCACTGAGGACCAGAATCCTAAACTCGCTCTCGGGCACTGAGGACCAGATCCCTAACCTCGGTCTCGGGCACTGAGGACCAGATCCCTAACCTCGCTCTCGGGCACTGTGGACCAGAATCCTGCCTCGCTCTCGGGCACTGAGGACCAGAATCCTAACCTCGCTCTCGGGCACTGAGGACCAGAATCCTGCCTCGCTCTCGGGCACTGAGGACCAGATCCCTAACCTCGCTCTCGGGCACTGAGGACCAGAATCCTGCCTCCCTCTCGGGCACTGAGGACCAGATCCCTAACCTCCCTCTCGGGCACTGAGGACCAGAATCCCTAACCTTTCTCTCGGGCACTGAGGACCAGAATCTTGCCTCGCTCTCGTTCACTGAGGACCAGAATCCTAACCTCACTCTCGGGCACTGTGGACCAGAATCCTGCCTCGCTCTCGGGCACTGAGGACCAGATCCCTAACCTCGCTCTAGGGCACTGAGGACCAGAATCCTGCCTCGCTCTCGGGCACTGAGGACCAGATTCCTAACCTCGCTCTCGGGCACTGTGGACCAGAATCCTGCCTCGCTCTCGGGCACTGAGGACCAGAATCCTAACCTCGCTCTCGGGCACTGAGGACCAGAATCCAATCTCGCTCTCAGGCACTGAGGACCAGAATCCCTAACCTCGCTCTCGGGCACTGAGGACCAGAATCCTAACCTCGCTCTCGGGCACTGTGGACCAGATCCCTAACCTCGCTCTCGGGCACTGAGGACCAGAATCCAACCTCGCTCTCAGGCACTGACGACCAGAATCCTAACCTCGCTCTCGGCACTGAGGCCCAGAATCCTACCTCCCTCTCGGGCACTGAGGAGCAGAATCCTAACCTCGCTCTCGGGCACTGAAGCCCAGAATCGTAACACACTCTCGGGCACTGAGGCCCAGAATCCGAACACCCTCTCGGGCACTGAGGACCAGATCCCTAACCTCGCTCTCGGGCACTGAGAACCAGAATCCAACCTCGCTCTCGGGCACTGAGGACCAGAATCCCTAACCTCGCTCTTGGGCACTGAGGACCAGAATCCCTAACCTCGCTCTCGGGCACTGAGGACCAGAATCCTGCCTCGCTCTCGGGCACTGAGGACCAGATTCCTAACCTCGCTCTCGGGCACTGAGGACCAGATCCCTAACCTCACTCTCGGGCACTGAGGACCAGATCCCTAACCTCGCTCTCGGGCACTGAGGACCAGAATCCTGCCTCGCTCTCGGGCACTGAGGCCCAGATCCCTAACCTAGCTCTCGAGCACTGAGGACCAGAATCCCTAACCTCGCTCTCGGTCACTGAGGACCAGATCCCTAACCTCGCTCTCGGGCACTGAGGACCAGATCCCTAACCTCACTCTCGGGCACTGAGGACCAGATCCCTAACCTCGCTCTCGGGCACTGAGGACCAGAATCCTGCCTCGCTGTCGGGCACTGAGTCCCAGATCCCTAACCTCACTCTCGGGTACTGAGGACCAGAATCCCTAACCTCGCTCTCGCGCACTGAGGACCAGAATCCCCAACCTCGCTCTCAGGCACTGAGGACCAGACCCGTACCTCGCTCTCAGGCACTGAGGACCAGACCCGTACCTCGCTCTCGGGCACTGAGGACCAGAATCCCTAACCTCGCTCTCGGGTACTGAGGACCAGAATCCAACCTCGCTCTCGGGCACTGAGGACCAAAATCCTGCCTCGCTCTCGGGTACTGAGGACCAGAATCCAACATTGCTCTCAGGAACTGAGGACCAGAATCCCTAACCTCGCTCTCGGGCACTGAGGACCAGAATCCTAACCTCGCTCTCGGGCACTGAGGACCAGATCCCTAACCTCGCTCTCGGGCACTGAGGACCAGATCCCTAACCTCGCTCTCGGGCACTGAGGACCAGAATCCAACCTCGCTCTCGGGCACTGAGGACCTGAATCCTAACCTCGCTCTCATGCACTGAGGCCCAGAATCCTAACACACTCTCGGGCACTGAGGCCCAGAATCCTAACACCCTCTCGGGCACTGAGGACCAGATCCCTAACCTCGCTCTCGGGCACTGAGGACCAGAATGCTAACACCCTCTCGGGCACTGAGGACCAGAATCCCTAACCTCGCTCTCAGGCATTGAGGACCAGAATCCATCCTCGCTCTCGGGCACTGAGGACCAGAATCCCTAACCTCGCTCTCGGGCACTGAGGACCAGATCCCTAACCTCGCTCTCAGGCACTGAGGACCAGAATCCAACCTCGCTCTCGGGCACTGAGGACCAGAATCGCTAACCTCGCTCTCGGGCACTGAGGACCAGAATCCAGAACCTCGCTCTCGGGCACTGAGGACCAGAATCCTGACTCGCTCGCGGGCACTGAGGACCAGATCCCTAACCTCGCTCTCGGGCACTGAGGACCAGATCCCTAACCTCGCTCTCGGGCACTGAGGACCAGAAACCTGCCTCCCTCTCGGGCACTGAGGACCAGAATCGTGCCTCGCTCTCGGGCACTGAGGACCAGAATCCTAAACTCGCTCTCGGGCACTGAGGACCAGATCCCTAACCTCGCTCTCGGGCACTGAGGACCAGATCCCTAACCTCACTCTCGGGCACTGTGGACCAGAATCCTGCCTCGCTCTCGGGCACTGAGGACCAGAATCCTAACCTCGCTCTCGGGCACTGAGGACCAGAATCCTGCCTCGCTCTCGGGCACTGAGGACCAGATCCCTAACCTCGCTCTCGGGCACTGAGGACCAGAATCCTGCCTCCCTCTCGGGCACTGAGGACCAGATCCCTAACCTCCCTCTCGGGCACTGAGGACCAGAATCCCTAACCTTTCTCTCGGGCACTGAGGACCAGAATCCTAACCTCACTCTCGGGCACTGTGGACCAGAATCCTGCCTCGCTCTCTGGCATTGAGGACCAGATCCCTAACCTCGCTCTCGGGCACTGAGGACCAGAATCCTGCCTTGCTCTCGGGCACTGAGGACCAGAATCCTAACCTCGCTCTCGTGCACTGAGGACCAGAATCCAATCTCGCTCTCAGGCACTGAGGACCAGAATCCTAACCTCGCTCTCGGGCACTGTGGACCAGATCCCTAACCTCGCTCTCGGGCACTGAGGACCAGAATCCAACCTCGCTCTCAGGCACTGACGACCAGAATCCAACCTCCCTCTCTGGCACTGAGGCCCAGAATCCTGACCTCGCTCTCGGGCACTGAAGCCCAGAATCCTAACACACTCTCGGGCACTGAGGTCCAGAATCCGAACACCCTCTCGGGCACTGAGGACCAGATCCCTAACCTCGCTCTCGGGCACTGAGAACCAGAATCCAACCTCGCTCTCGGGCACTGAGGACCAGAATCCCTAACCTCGCTCTTGGGCACTGAGGACCAGAATCCCTAACCTCGCTCTCGGGCACTGAGGACCAGAATCCTGCCTCGCTCTCGGGCACTGAGGACCAGATTCCTAACCTCGCTCTCGGGCACTGAGGACCAGATCCCTAACCTCACTCTCGGGCACTGAGGACCAGATCCCTAACCTCGCCCTCGGGCACTGAGGACCAGAATCCTGCCTCGCTCTCGGGCACTGAGGCCCAGATCCCTAACCTAGCTCTCGAGCACTGAGGACCAGAATCCCTAACCTCGCTCTCGGTCACTGAGGACCAGATCCCTAACCTCGCTCTCGGGCACTGAGGACCAGAATCCTGCCTCGCTCTCGGGCACTGAGGCCCAGATCCCAAACCTAGCTCTCGAGCACTGAGGACCAGAATCCCTAACCTCGCTCTCGGGCACTGAGGACCAGATTCCTAACCTCGCTCTCGGGCACTGAGGACCAGATCCCTAACCTCACTCTCGGGCACTGAGGACCAGATCCCTACCCTCGCTCTCGGGCACTGAGGACCAGAATCCTGCCTCGCTTTCGGGCACTGAGTCCCAGATCCCTAACCTCACTCTCGGGTACTGAGGTCCAGATCACTAACCTCGCTCTCGATCACTGAGGTCCAGAATCCTGCCTCGCTCTCGGGCACTGAGGTCTAGAATCCAACCTCGCTCTCGGGCACTGAGGACCAGATCCCTAACCTCGCTCTCGGGCACTGAGGACCGGATCTCTAACCTCGCTGTCGGGCACTGAGTCCCAGATCCCTAACCTTGCTCTCGGGCACTGAACTCCAGATCCCGAACCTCGCTCTCGATCACTGACGTCCAGAATCCTGCCTCGCTCTCGGGCACTGAGGTCCAGAATCCAACCTCGCTCTCGGGCACTGAGGACCAGAATGCTAAACTCGCTCTCGGGCACTGAGGACCAGATCCCTAACCTCAGTCTCGGGCACTGAGGACCAGAATCCTGCCTCGCTGTCGGGCACTGAGTCCCAGATCCCTAACCTCACTCTCGGGTACTGAGGTCCAGATCACTAACCTCGCTCTCGATCACTGAGGTCCAGAATCCTGCCTCGCTCTCGGGCACTGAGGTCTAGAATCCAACCTCGCTCTCGGGCACTGAGGACCAGATCCCTAACCTCGCTCTCGGGCACTGAGGACCAGATCTCTAACCTCGCTGTCGGGCACTGAGTCCCAGATCCCTAACCTTGCTCTCGGGCACTGAACTCCAGATCCCGAACCTCGCTCTCGATCACTGACGTCCAGAATCCTGCCTCGCTCTCGGGCACTGAGGACCAGAACCCAACCTCGCTCTCGGGCACTGAGGACCAGAATCCTAAACTCGCTCTCGGGCACTGAGGACCAGATCCCTAACCTCGGTCTCGGGCACTGAGGACCAGATCCCTAACCTCGCTCTCGGGCACTGTGGACCAGAATCCTGCCTCGCTCTCGGGCACTGAGGACCAGAATCCTAACCTCGCTCTCGGGCACTGAGGACCAGAATGCTAAACTCGCTCTCGGGCACTGAGGACCAGATCCCTAACCTCAGTCTCGGGCACTGAGGACCAGAATCCTGCCTCGCTGTCGGGCACTGTGTCCCAGATCCCTAACCTCACTCTCGGGTACTGAGGTCCAGATCACTAACCTCGCTCTCGATCACTGAGGTCCAGAATCCTGCCTCGCTCTCGGGCACTGAGGTCTAGAATCCAACCTCGCTCTCGGGCACTGAGGACCAGATCCCTAACCTCGCTCTCGGGCACTGAGGACCAGATCTCTAACCTCGCTGTCGGGCACTGAGTCCCAGATCCCTAACCTTGCTCTCGGGCACTGAACTCCAGATCCCGAACCTCGCTCTCGATCACTGACGTCCAGAATCCTGCCTCGCTCTAGGGCACTGAGGACCAGAATCCAACCTCGCTCTCGGGCACTGAGGACCAGAATCCTAAACTCGCTCTCGGGCACTGAGGACCAGATCCCTAACCTCGGTCTCGGGCACTGAGGACCAGATCCCTAACCTCGCTCTCGGGCACTGTGGACCAGAATCCTGCCTCGCTCTCGGGCACTGAGGACCAGAATCCTAACCTCGCTCTCGGGCACTGAGGACCAGAATCCAATCTCGCTCTCAGGCACTGAGGACCAGAATCCCTAACCTCGCTCTCGGGCACTGAGGACCAGAATCCTAACCTCGCTCTCGGGCACTGAGGACCAGAATCCTGCCTCGCTCGCGGGCACTGAGGACCAGATCCCTAACCTCGCTCTCGGGCACTGAGGACCAGATCCCTAACCTCGCTCTCGGGCACTGAGGACCAGAAACCTGCATCCCTCTCGGGCACTGAGGACCAGAATCGTGCCTCGCTCTCGGGCACTGAGGACCAGAATCCTAAACTCGCTCTCGGGCACTGAGGACCAGATCCCTAACCTCGGTCTCGGGCACTGAGGACCAGATCCCTAACCTCGCTCTCGGGCACTGTGGACCAGAATCCTGCCTCGCTCTCGTTCACTGAGGACCAGAATCCTAACCTCACTCTCGGGCACTGTGGACCAGAATCCTGCCTCGCTCTTGGGCACTGAGGACCAGATCCCTAACCTCGCTCTCGGGCACTGAGGACCAGAATCCTGCCTCGCTCTCGGGCACTGAGGACCAGATCCCTAACCTCGCTCTCGGGCACTGTGGACCAGAATCCTGCCTCGCTCTCGCGCACTGAGGACCAGAATCCTAACCTCGCTCTCGGACACTGAGGACCAGAATCCAATCTCGCTCTCAGGCACTGAGGACCAGAATCCCTAACCTCGCTCTCGGGCACTGAGGACCAGAATCCTAACCTCGCTCTCGGGCACTGTGGACCAGATCCCTAACCTCGCTCTCGGGCACTGAGGACCAGAATCCAACCTCGCTCTCAGGCACTGACGACCAGAATCCTAACCTCGCTCTCGGCACTGAGGACCAGAATCCCTAACCTCGCTCTCGGGCACTGAGGACCAGAATCCTGCCTCGCTCTCGGGCACTGAGGACCAGATTCCTAACCTCGCTCTCGGGCACTGAGGACCAGATCCCTAACCTCACTCTCGGGCACTGAGGACCAAATCCCTAACCTCGCTCTCGGGCACTGAGGACCAGAATCCTGCCTCGCTCTCGGGCAGTGAGGACCAGATCCCTAACCTAGCTCTCGAGCACTGAGGACCAGAATCCCTAACCTCGCTCTCGGTCACTGAGGACCAGATCCCTAACCTCGCTCTCGGGCACTGAGGACCAGAATCCTACCTCGCTCTCGGGCACTGAGGACCAGAATCCCTAACCTCGCTCTCGGTCACTGAGGACCAGATCCCTAACCTCGCTCTCGGGCACTGAGGACCAGAATCCTGCCTCGCTCTCGGGCACTGAGGCCCAGATCCCTAACCTAGCTCTCGAGCACTGAGGACCAGAATCCCTAACCTCGCTCTCGGGCACTGAGGACCAGATTCCTAAACTCGCTCTCGGGCTCTGAGGACCAGATCCCTAACCTCACTCTCGGGCACTGAGGACCAGATCCCTAACCTCGCTCTCGGGCACTGAGGACCAGAATCCTGCCTCGCTGTCGGGCACTGAGTCCCAGATCCCTAACCTCACTCTCGGGTACTGAAGACCAGAATCCCTAACCTCGCTCTCGCGCACTGAGGACCAGAATCCCCAACCTCGCTCTCGGGCACTGAGGACCAGACCCGTACCTCGCTCTCAGGCACTGAGGACCAGACCCGTACCTCGCTCTCGGGCACTGAGGACCAGAATCCCTAACCTCGCTCTCGGGTACTGAGGACCAGAATCCAACCTCGCTCTCGGGCACTGAGGACCAAAATCCTGCCTCGCTCTCGGGTACTGAGGACCAGAATCCAACATTGCTCTCAGGAACTGAGGACCAGAATCCCTAACCTCGCTCTCGGGCACTGAGGACCAGAATCCTAACCTCGCTCTCGGGCACTGAGGACCAGATCCCTAACCTCGCTCTCGGGCACTGAGGACCAGATCCCTAACCTCGCTCTCGGGCACTGAGGACCAGAATCCAACCTCGCTCTCGGGCACTGAGGACCAGAATCCTAAACTCGCTCTCGGGCACTGAGGCCCAGAATCCTAACACACTCTCGGGCACTGAGGCCCAGAATCCTAACACCCTCTCGGGCACTGAGGACCAGATCCCTAACCTCGCTCTCGGGCACTGAGGACCAGAATACTAACACCCTCTCGGGCACTGAGGACCAGAATCCCTAACCTCGCTCTCGGGCACTGAGGACCAGAATCCTAAACTCGCTCTCAGGCACTGAGGACCAGAATGTCTAACCTTTCTCTCGGGCACTGAGGACCAGAATCCTAACCTCACTCTCGGGCACTGTGGACCAGAATCCTGCCTCGCTCTCGGGCACTGAGGACCAGATCCCTAACCTCGCTCTCGGGCACTGAGGACCAGAATCCTGCCTCGCTCTCGGGCACTGAGGACCAGATCCCTAACCTCGCTCTCGGGCACTGTGGACCAGAATCCTGCCTCGCTCTCGGGCACTGAGGACCAGAATCCTAACCTCGCTCTCGGGCACTGAGGACCAGAATCCAATCTCGCTCTCAGGCACTGAGGACCAGAATCCCTAACCTCGCTCTCGGGCACTGAGGACCAGAATCCGAACCTCGCTCTCGGGCACTGTGGACCAGATCCCTAACCTCGCTCTCGGGCACTGAGGACCAGAATCCAACCTCGCTCTCAGGCACTGACGACCAGAATCCTAACCTCGCTCTCCGCACTGAGGCCCAGAATCCTACCTCCCTCTCGGGCACTGAGGACCAGAATCCTAACCTCGCTCTCGGGCACTGAAGCCCAGAATCCTAACACACTCTCGGGCACTGAGGCCCAGAATCCGAACACCCTCTCGGGCACTGAGGACCAGATCCCTAACCTCGCTCTCGGGCACTGAGAACCAGAATCCAACCTCGCTCTCGGGCACTGAGGACCAGAATCCCTAACCTCGCTCTTGGGCACTGAGGACCAGAATCCTGCCTCGCTCTCGGGCACTGAGGACCAGATTCCTAACCTACGCTCTCGGGCACTGAGGACCAGAATCCTGCCTCGCTCTCGGGCACTGAGGACCAGATTCCTAACCTCGCTCTCGGGCACTGAGGACCAGATCCCTAACCTCACTCTCGGGCACTGAGGACCAGATCCCTAACCTCGCTCTCGGGCACTGAGGACCAGAATCCTGCCTCGCTCTCGGGCACTGAGGCCCAGATCCCTAACCTAGCTCTCGAGCACTGAGGGCCAGAATCCCTAACCTCGCTCTCGGTCACTGAGCACCAGATCCCTAACCTCGCTCTCGGGCACTGAGGACCAGAATCCTGCCTCGCTCTCGGGCACTGAGGCCCAGATCCCTAACCTAGCTCTCGAGCACTGAGGACCAGAATCCCTAACCTCGCTCTCGGGCACTGAGGACCAGATTCCTAACCTCGCTCTCGGGCACTGAGGACCAGATCCCTAACCTCGCTCTCGGGCACTGAGGACCAGAATCCTGCCTCGCTGTCGGGCACTGAGTCCCAGATCCCTAACCTCACTCTCGGGTACTGAGGTCCAGATCACTAACCTCGCTCTCGATCACTGAGGTCCAGAATCCTGCCGCGCTCTCGGGCACTGAGGTCTAGAATCCAACCTCGCTCTCGGGCACTGAGGACCAGATCCCTAACCTCGCTCTCGGGCACTGAGGACCAGATCTCTAACCTCGCTGTCGGGCACTGAGTCCCAGATCCCTAACCTTGCTCTCGGGCACTGAACTCCAGATCCCTAACCTCGCTCTCGATCACTGACGTCCAGAATCCTGCCTCGCTCTCGGGCACTGAGGTCCAGAATCCAACCTCGCTCTCGGGCACTGAGGACCAGATCCCTAACCTCGCTCTCGGGCACTGAGGACCAGAATCCAACCTCGCTCTCGGGCACTGAGGACCAGAATCCTAAACTCGCTCTCTGGCACTGAGGACCAGATCCCTAACCTCGGTCTCGGGCACTGAGGACCAGATCCCTAACCTCGCTCTCGGGCACTGTGGACCAGAATCCTGCCTCGCTCTCGGGCACTGAGGACCAGAATCCTAACCTCGCTCTCGAGCACTGAGGACCAGAATCCTGCCTCGCTCTCGGGCACTGAGGACCAGAATCCTGCCTCGCTCTCAGGCACTGAGGACCAGAATCCCTAACCTCGCTCTCGGGCACTGAGGACCAGATTCCTAACCTCGCTCTCGGGCACTGAGGACCAGATCCCTAACCTCACTCTCGGGCACTGAGGACCAGATCCCTAACCTCGCTCTCGGGCACTGAGGACCAGAATCCTGCCTCGCTGTCGGGCACTGAGTCCCAGATCCCTAACCTCACTCTCGGGTACTGAGGACCAGAATTCCCTAACCTCCCTCTCGCGCACTGAGGACCAGAATCCCCAACCTCGCTCTCGGGCACTGAGGACCAGACCCGTACCTCGCTCTCAGGCACTGAGGACCAGACCCGTACTTCGCTCTCGGGCACTGAGGACCAGAATCCCTAACCTCGCTCTCGGGTACTGAGGACCAGAATCCAACATTGCTCTCAGGAACTGAGGACCAGAATCCCTAACCTCGCTCTCGGGCACTGAGGACCAGAATCCTAACCTCGCTCTCGGGCACTGAGGACCAGATCCCTAACCTCGCTCTCGGGCACTGAGGACCAGATCCCTAACCTCGCTCTCGGGCACTGAGGACCAGAATCCAACCTCGCTCTCGGGCACTGAGGACCAGAATCCTAACCTCGGTCTCGGGCACTGTGGACCAGAATCCTGCCTCGCTCTCGGGCACTGAGGACCAGAATCCTAACCTCGCTCTCGAGCACTGAGGACCAGAATCCTGCCTCGCTCTCGGGCACTGAGGACCAGATCCCTAACCTCGCTCTCGGGCACCGAGTACCAGATCCCTAACCTTGCTCTCGGGCACTGAGGACCAGAATCCTGCCTCCCTCTCGGGCACTGAGGACCAGATCCCTAACCTCCCTCTCGGGCACTGAGGACCAGAATCCCTAACCTCGCTCTCGAGCACTGAGGACCAGAATCTTGCCTCGCTCTCGTTCACTGAGGACCAGAATCCTAACCTCACTCTCGGGCACTGAGGACCAGAATCTTGCCTCGCTCTCGTTCACTGAGGACCAGAATCGCTAACCTCGCTCTCGGGCACTGAGGACCAGAATCCAGAACCTCGCTCTCGGGCACTGAGGACCAGAATCCTGCCTCGCTCGCGGGCACTGAGGACCAGATCACTAACCTCGCTCTCGGGCACTGAGGACCAGATCCCTAACCTCGCTCTCGGGCACTGAGGACCAGAAACCTGCCTCCCTCTCGGGCACTGAGGACCAGAATCGTGCCTCGCTCTCGGGCACTGAGGACCAGAATCCTAAACTCGCTCTCGGGCACTGAGGACCAGATCCCTAACCTCGGTCTCGGGCACTGAGGACCAGATCCCTAACCTCGCTCTCGGGCACTGTGGACCAGAATCCTGCCTCGCTCTCGGGCACTGAGGACCAGAATCCTAACCTCGCTCTCGGGCACTGAGGACCAGAATCCTGCCTCGCTCTCGGGCACTGAGGACCAGATCCCTAACCTCGCTCTCGGGCACTGAGGACCAGAATCCTGCCTCCCTCTCGGGCACTGAGGACCAGATCCCTAACCTCCCTCTCGGGCACTGAGGACCAGAATCCCTAACCTTTCTCTCGGGCACTGAGGACCAGAATCTTGCCTCGCTCTCGTTCACTGAGGACCAGAATCCTAACCTCACTCTCGGGCACTGTGGACCAGAATCCTGCCTCGCTCTCGGGCACTGAGGACCAGATCCCTAACCTCGCTCTAGGGCACTGAGGACCAGAATCCTGCCTCGCTCTCGGGCACTGAGGACCAGATTCCTAACCTCGCTCTCGGGCACTGTGGACCAGAATCCTGCCTCGCTCTCGGGCACTGAGGACCAGAATCCTAACCTCGCTCTCGGGCACTGAGGACCAGAATCCAATCTCGCTCTCAGGCACTGAGGACCAGAATCCCTAACCTCGCTCTCGGGCACTGAGGACCAGAATCCTAACCTCGCTCTCGGGCACTGTGGACCAGATCCCTAACCTCGCTCTCGGGCACTGAGGACCAGAATCCTAACCTCGCTCTCGGGCACTGAAGCCCAGAATCCTAACACACTCTCGGGCACTGAGGCCCAGAATCCGAACACCCTCTCGGGCACTGAGGACCAGATCCCTAACCTCGCTCTCGGGCACTGAGAACCAGAATCCAACCTCGCTCTCGGGCACTGAGGACCGGAATCCCTAACCTCGCTCTTGGGCACTGAGGACCAGAATCCCTAACCTCGCTCTCGGGCACTGAGGACCAGAATCCTGCCTCGCTCTCGGGCACTGAGGACCAGATTCCTAACCTCGCTCTCGGGCACTGAGGACCAGATCCCTAACCTCACTCTCGGGCACTGAGGACCAGATCCCTAACCTCGCTCTCGGGCACTGAGGACCAGAATCCTGCCTCGCTCTCGGGCACTGAGGCCCAGATCCCTAACCTAGCTCTCGAGCACTGAGGACCAGAATCCCTAACCTCGCTCTCGGTCACTGAGGACCAGATCCCTAACCTCGCTCTCGGGCACTGAGGACCAGATCCCTAACCTCACTCTCGGGCACTGAGGACCAGATCCCTAACCTCGCTCTCGGGCACTGAGGACCAGAATCCTGCCTCGCTGTCGGGCACTGAGTCCCAGATCCCTAACCTCACTCTCGGGTACTGAGGACCAGAATCCCTAACCTCGCTCTCGCGCACTGAGGACCAGAATCCCCAACCTCGCTCTCAGGCACTGAGGACCAGACCCGTACCTCGCTCTCAGGCACTGAGGACCAGACCCGTACCTCGCTCTCGGGCACTGAGGACCAGAATCCCTAACCTCGCTCTCGGGTACTGAGGACCAGAATCCAACCTCGCTCTCGGGCACTGAGGACCAAAATCCTGCCTCGCTCTCGGGTACTGAGGACCAGAATCCAACATTGCTCTCAGGAACTGAGGACCAGAATCCCTAACCTCGCTCTCGGGCACTGAGGACCAGAATCCTAACCTCGCTCTCGGGCACTGAGGACCAGATCCCTAACCTCGCTCTCGGGCACTGAGGACCAGATCCCTAACCTCGCTCTCGGGCACTGAGGACCAGAATCCAACCTCGCTCTCGGGCACTGAGGACCAGAATCCTAACCTCGCTCTCGGGCACTGAGGCCCAGAATCCTAACACACTCTCGGGCACTGAGGCCCAGAATCCTAACACCCTCTCGGGCACTGAGGACCAGATCCCTAACCTCGCTCTCGGGCACTGAGGACCAGAATGCTAACACCCTCTCGGGCACTGAGGACCAGAATCCCTAACCTCGCTCTCAGGCATTGAGGACCAGAATCCATCCTCGCTCTCGGGCACTGAGGACCAGAATCCCTAACCTCGCTCTCGGGCACTGAGGACCAGATCCCTAACCTCGCTCTCAGGCACTGAGGACCAGAATCCAACCTCGCTCTCGGGCACTGAGGACCAGAATCGCTAACCTCGCTCTCGGGCACTGAGGACCAGAATCCAGAACCTCGCTCTCGGGCACTGAGGACCAGAATCCTGACTCGCTCGCGGGCACTGAGGACCAGATCCCTAACCTCGCTCTCGGGCACTGAGGACCAGATCCCTAACCTCGCTCTCGGGCACTGAGGACCAGAAACCTGCCTCCCTCTCGGGCACTGAGGACCAGAATCGTGCCTCGCTCTCGGGCACTGAGGACCAGAATCCTAAACTCGCTCTCGGGCACTGAGGACCAGATCCCTAACCTCGCTCTCGGGCACTGAGGACCAGATCCCTAACCTCACTCTCGGGCACTGTGGACCAGAATCCTGCCTCGCTCTCGGGCACTGAGGACCAGAATCCTAACCTCGCTCTCGGGCACTGAGGACCAGAATCCTGCCTCGCTCTCGGGCACTGAGGACCAGATCCCTAACCTCGCTCTCGGGCACTGAGGACCAGAATCCTGCCTCCCTCTCGGGCACTGAGGACCAGATCCCTAACCTCCCTCTCGGGCACTGAGGACCAGAATCCCTAACCTTTCTCTCGGGCACTGAGGACCAGAATCCTAACCTCACTCTCGGGCACTGTGGACCAGAATCCTGCCTCGCTCTCTGGCATTGAGGACCAGATCCCTAACCTCGCTCTCGGGCACTGAGGACCAGAATCCTGCCTTGCTCTCGGGCACTGAGGACCAGAATCCTAACCTCGCTCTCGTGCACTGAGGACCAGAATCCAATCTCGCTCTCAGGCACTGAGGACCAGAATCCTAACCTCGCTCTCGGGCACTGTGGACCAGATCCCTAACCTCGCTCTCGGGCACTGAGGACCAGAATCCAACCTCGCTCTCAGGCACTGACGACCAGAATCCAACCTCCCTCTCTGGCACTGAGGCCCAGAATCCTGACCTCGCTCTCGGGCACTGAAGCCCAGAATCCTAACACACTCTCGGGCACTGAGGTCCAGAATCCGAACACCCTCTCGGGCACTGAGGACCAGATCCCTAACCTCGCTCTCGGGCACTGAGAACCAGAATCCAACCTCGCTCTCGGGCACTGAGGACCAGAATCCCTAACCTCGCTCTTGGGCACTGAGGACCAGAATCCCTAACCTCGCTCTCGGGCACTGAGGACCAGAATCCTGCCTCGCTCTCGGGCACTGAGGACCAGATTCCTAACCTCGCTCTCGGGCACTGAGGACCAGATCCCTAACCTCACTCTCGGGCACTGAGGACCAGATCCCTAACCTCGCCCTCGGGCACTGAGGACCAGAATCCTGCCTCGCTCTCGGGCACTGAGGCCCAGATCCCTAACCTAGCTCTCGAGCACTGAGGACCAGAATCCCTAACCTCGCTCCCGGTCACTGAGGACCAGATCCCTAACCTCGCTCTCGTGCACTGAGGACCAGAATCCTGCCTCGCTCTCGGGCACTGAGGCCCAGATCCCAAACCTAGCTCTCGAGCACTGAGGACCAGAATCCCTAACCTCGCTCTCGGGCACTGAGGACCAGATTCCTAACCTCGCTCTCGGGCACTGAGGACCAGATCCCTAACCTCACTCTCGGGCACTGAGGACCAGATCCCTACCCTCGCTCTCGGGCACTGAGGACCAGAATCCTGCCTCGCTTTCGGGCACTGAGTCCCAGATCCCTAACCTCACTCTCGGGTACTGAGGTCCAGATCACTAACCTCGCTCTCGATCACTGAGGTCCAGAATCCTGCCTCGCTCTCGGGCACTGAGGTCTAGAATCCAACCTCGCTCTCGGGCACTGAGGACCAGATCCCTAACCTCGCTCTCGGGCACTGAGGACCGGATCTCTAACCTCGCTGTCGGGCACTGAGTCCCAGATCCCTAACCTTGCTCTCGGGCACTGAACTCCAGATCCCGAACCTCGCTCTCGATCACTGACGTCCAGAATCCTGCCTCGCTCTCGGGCACTGAGGTCCAGAATCCAACCTCGCTCTCGGGCACTGAGGACCAGAATGCTAAACTCGCTCTCGGGCACTGAGGACCAGATCCCTAACCTCAGTCTCGGGCACTGAGGACCAGAATCCTGCCTCGCTGTCGGGCACTGAGTCCCAGATCCCTAACCTCACTCTCGGGTACTGAGGTCCAGATCACTAACCTCGCTCTCGATCACTGAGGTCCAGAATCCTGCCTCGCTCTCGGGCACTGAGGTCTAGAATCCAACCTCGCTCTCGGGCACTGAGGACCAGATCCCTAACCTCGCTCTCGGGCACTGAGGACCAGATCTCTAACCTCGCTGTCGGGCACTGAGTCCCAGATCCCTAACCTTGCTCTCGGGCACTGAACTCCAGATCCCGAACCTCGCTCTCGATCACTGACGTCCAGAATCCTGCCTCGCTCTCGGGCACTGAGGACCAGAATCCAACCTCGCTCTCGGGCACTGAGGACCAGAATCCTAAACTCGCTCTCGGGCACTGAGGACCAGATCCCTAACCTCGGTCTCGGGCACTGAGGACCAGATCCCTAACCTCGCTCTCGGGCACTGTGGACCAGAATCCTGCCTCGCTCTCGGGCACTGAGGACCAGAATCCTAACCTCGCTCTCGGGCACTGAGGACCAGAATGCTAAACTCGCTCTCGGGCACTGAGGACCAGATCCCTAACCTCAGTCTCGGGCACTGAGGACCAGAATCCTGCCTCGCTGTCGGGCACTGTGTCCCAGATCCCTAACCTCACTCTCGGGTACTGAGGTCCAGATCACTAACCTCGCTCTCGATCACTGAGGTCCAGAATCCTGCCTCGCTCTCGGGCACTGAGGTCTAGAATCCAACCTCGCTCTCGGGCACTGAGGACCAGATCCCTAACCTCGCTCTCGGGCACTGAGGACCAGATCTCTAACCTCGCTGTCGGGCACTGAGTCCCAGATCCCTAACCTTGCTCTCGGGCACTGAACTCCAGATCCCGAACCTCGCTCTCGATCACTGACGTCCAGAATCCTGCCTCGCTCTCGGGCACTGAGGACCAGAATCCAACCTCGCTCTCGGGCACTGAGGACCAGAATCCTAAACTCGCTCTCGGGCACTGAGGACCAGATCCCTAACCTCGGTCTCGGGCACTGAGGACCAGATCCCTAACCTCGCTCTCGGGCACTGTGGACCAGAATCCTGCCTCGCTCTCGGGCACTGAGGACCAGAATCCTAACCTCGCTCTCGGGCACTGAGGACCAGAATCCAATCTCGCTCTCAGGCACTGAGGAGCAGAATCCCTAACCTCGCTCTCGGGCACTGAGGACCAGAATCCTAACCTCGCTCTCGGGCACTGAGGACCAGAATCCTGCCTCGCTCGCGGGCACTGAGGACCAGATCCCTAACCTTGCTCTCGGGCACTGAGGACCAGATCCCTAACCTCGCTCTCGGGCACTGAGGACCAGAAACCTGCCTCCCTCTCGGGCACTGAGGACCAGAATCGTGCCTCGCTCTCGGGCACTGAGGACCAGAATTCTAAACTCGCTCTCGGGCACTGAGGACCAGATCCCTAACCTCGGTCTCGGGCACTGAGGACCAGATCCCTAACCTCGCTCTCGGGCACTGTGGACCAGAATCCTGCCTCGCTCTCGTTCACTGAGGACCAGAATCCTAACCTCACTCTCGGGCACTGTGGACCAGAATCCTGCCTCGCTCTTGGGCACTGAGGACCAGATCCCTAACCTCGCTCTCGGGCACTGAGGACCAGAATCCTGCCTCGCTCTCGGGCACTGAGGACCAGATCCCTAACCTCGCTCTCGGGCACTGTGGACCAGAATCCTGCCTCGCTCTCGCGCACTGAGGACCAGAATCCTAACCTCGCTCTCGGGCACTGAGGACCAGAATCCAATCTCGCTCTCAGGCACTGAGGACCAGAATCCCTAACCTCGCTCTCGGGCACTGAGGACCAGAATCCTAACCTCGCTCTCGGGCACTGTGGACCAGATCCCTAACCTCGCTCTCGGGCACTGAGGACCAGAATCCAACCTCGCTCTCAGGCACTGACGACCAGAATCCTAACCTCGCTCTCGGCACTGAGGACCAGAATCCCTAACCTCGCTCTCGGGCACTGAGGACCAGAATCCTGCCTCGCTCTCGGGCACTGAGGACCAGATTCCTAACCTCGCTCTCGGGCACTGAGGACCAGATCCCTAACCTCACTCTCGGGCACTGAGGACCAAATCCCTAACCTCGCTCTCGGGCACTGAGGACCAGAATCCTGCCTCGCTCTCGGGCAGTGAGGACCAGATCCCTAACCTAGCTCTCGAGCACTGAGGACCAGAATCCCTAACCTCGCTCTCGGTCACTGAGGACCAGATCCCTAACCTCGCTCTCGGGCACTGAGGACCAGAATCCTACCTCGCTCTCGGGCACTGAGGACCAGAATCCCTAACCTCGCTCTCGGTCACTGAGGACCAGATCCCTAACCTCGCTCTCGGGCACTGAGGACCAGAATCCTGCCTCGCTCTCGGGCACTGAGGCCCAGATCCCTAACCTAGCTCTCGAGCACTGAGGACCAGAATCCCTAACCTCGCTCTCGGGCACTGAGGACCAGATTCCTAAACTCGCTCTCGGGCTCTGAGGACCAGATCCCTAACCTCACTCTCGGGCACTGAGGACCAGATCCCTAACCTCGCTCTCGGGCACTGAGGACCAGAATCCTGCCTCGCTGTCGGGCACTGAGTCCCAGATCCCTAACCTCACTCTCGGGTACTGAAGACCAGAATCCCTAACCTCGCTCTCGCGCACTGAGGACCAGAATCCCCAACCTCGCTCTCGGGCACTGAGGACCAGACCCGTACCTCGCTCTCAGGCACTGAGGACCAGACCCGTACCTCGCTCTCGGGCACTGAGGACCAGAATCCCTAACCTCGCTCTCGGGTACTGAGGACCAGAATCTAACCTCGCTCTCGGGCACTGAGGACCAAAATCCTGCCTCGCTCTCGGGTACTGAGGACCAGAATCCAACATTGCTCTCAGGAACTGAGGACCAGAATCCCTAACCTCGCTCTCGGGCACTGAGGACCAGAATCCTAACCTCGCTCTCGGGCACTGAGGACCAGATCCCTAACCTCGCTCTCGGGCACTGAGGACCAGATCCCTAACCTCGCTCTCGGGCACTGAGGACCAGAATCCAACCTCGCTCTCGGGCACTGAGGACCAGAATCCTAAACTCGCTTTCGGGCACTGAGGCCCAGAATCCTAACACACTCTCGGGCACTGAGGCCCAGAATCCTAACACCCTCTCGGGCACTGAGGACCAGATCCCTAACCTCGCTCTCGGGCACTGAGGACCAGAATACTAACACCCTCTCGGGCACTGAGGACCAGAATCCCTAACCTCGCTCTCGGGCACTGAGGACCAGAATCCTAAACTCGCTCTCAGGCACTGAGGACCAGAATGTCTAACCTTTCTCTCGGGCACTGAGGACCAGAATCCTAACCTCACTCTCGGGCACTGTGGACCAGAATCCTGCCTCGCTCTCGGGCACTGAGGACCAGATCCCTAACCTCGCTCTCGGGCACTGAGGACCAGAATCCTGCCTCGCTCTCGGGCACTGAGGACCAGATCCCTAACCTCGCTCTCGGGCACTGTGGACCAGAATCCTGCCTCGCTCTCGGGCACTGAGGACCAGAATCCTAACCTCGCTCTCGGGCACTGAGGACCAGAATCCAATCTCGCTCTCAGGCACTGAGGACCAGAATCCCTAACCTCGCTCTCGGGCACTGAGGACCAGAATCCGAACCTCGCTCTCGGGCACTGTGGACCAGATCCCTAACCTCGCTCTCGGGCACTGAGGACCAGAATCCAACCTCGCTCTCAGGCACTGACGACCAGAATCCTAACCTCGCTCTCGGCACTGAGGCCCAGAATCCTACCTCCCTCTCGGGCACTGAGGACCAGAATCCTAACCTCGCTCTCGGGCACTGAAGCCCAGAATCCTAACACACTCTCGGGCACTGAGGCCCAGAATCCGAACACCCTCTCGGGCACTGAGGACCAGATCCCTAACCTCGCTCTCGGGCACTGAGAACCAGAATCCAACCTCGCTCTCGGGCACTGAGGACCAGAATCCCTAACCTCGCTCTTGGGCACTGAGGACCAGAATCCCTAACCTCGCTCTCGGGCACTGAGGACCAGAATCCTGCCTCGCTCTCGGGCACTGAGGACCAGATTCCTAACCTCGCTCTCGGGCACTGAGGACCAGATCCCTAACCTCACTCTCGGGCACTGAGGACCAGATCCCTAACCTCGCTCTCGGGCACTGAGGACCAGAATCCTGCCTCGCTCTCGGGCACTGAGGCCCAGATCCCTAACCTAGCTCTCGAGCACTGAGGGCCAGAATCCCTAACCTCGCTCTCGGTCACTGAGCACCAGATCCCTAACCTCGCTCTCGGGCACTGAGGACCAGAATCCTGCCTCGCTCTCGGGCACTGAGGCCCAGATCCCTAACCTAGCTCTCGAGCACTGAGGACCAGAATCCCTAACCTCGCTCTCGGGCACTGAGGACCAGATTCCTAACCTCGCTCTCGGGCACTGAGGACCAGATCCCTAACCTCGCTCTCGGGCACTGAGGACCAGAATCCTGCCTCGCTGTCGGGCACTGAGTCCCAGATCCCTAACCTCACTCTCGGGTACTGAGGTCCAGATCACTAACCTCGCTCTCGATCACTGAGGTCCAGAATCCTGCCGCGCTCTCGGGCACTGAGGTCTAGAATCCAACCTCGCTCTCGGGCACTGAGGACCAGATCCCTAACCTCGCTCTCGGGCACTGAGGACCAGATCTCTAACCTCGCTGTCGGGCACTGAGTCCCAGATCCCTAACCTTGCTCTCGGGCACTGAACTCCAGATCCCTAACCTCGCTCTCGATCACTGACGTCCAGAATCCTGCCTCGCTCTCGGGCACTGAGGTCCAGAATCCAACCTCGCTCTCGGGCACTGAGGACCAGATCCCTAACCTCGCTCTCGGGCACTGAGGACCAGAATCCAACCTCGCTCTCGGGCACTGAGGACCAGAATCCTAAACTCGCTCTCTGGCACTGAGGACCAGATCCCTAACCTCGGTCTCGGGCACTGAGGACCAGATCCCTAACCTCGCTCTCGGGCACTGTGGACCAGAATCCTGCCTCGCTCTCGGGCACTGAGGACCAGAATCCTAACCTCGCTCTCGAGCACTGAGGACCAGAATCCTGCCTCGCTCTCGGGCACTGAGGACCAGAATCCTGCCTCGCTCTCAGGCACTGAGGACCAGAATCCCTAACCTCGCTCTCGGGCACTGAGGACCAGATTCCTAACCTCGCTCTCGGGCACTGAGGATCAGATCCCTAACCTCACTCTCGGGCACTGAGGACCAGATCCCTAACCTCGCTCTCGGGCACTGAGGACCAGAATCCTGCCTCGCTGTCGGGCACTGAGTCCCAGATCCCTAACCTCACTCTCGGGTACTGAGGACCAGAATTCCCTAACCTCCCTCTCGCGCACTGAGGACCAGAATCCCCAACCTCGCTCTCGGGCACTGAGGACCAGACCCGTACCTCGCTCTCAGGCACTGAGGACCAGACCCGTACTTCGCTCTCGGGCACTGAGGACCAGAATCCCTAACCTCGCTCTCGGGTACTGAGGACCAGAATCCAACATTGCTCTCAGGAACTGAGGACCAGAATCCCTAACCTCGCTCTCGGGCACTGAGGACCAGAATCCTAACCTCGCTCTCGGGCACTGAGGACCAGATCCCTAACCTCGCTCTCGGGCACTGAGGACCAGATCCCTAACCTCGCTCTCGGGCACTGAGGACCAGAATCCAACCTCGCTCTCGGGCACTGAGGACCAGAATCCTAACCTCGCTCTCGGGCACTGAGGCCCAGAATCCTAACACACTCTCGGGCACTGAGGCCCAGAAGCCTAACACCCTCTCGGGCACTGAGGACCAGATCCCTAACCTCGCTCTCGGGCACTGAGGACCAGAATACTAACACCCTCTCGGGCACTGAGGACCAGAATCCCTAACCTCGCTCTCGGGCACTGAGGACCAGAATCCTAAACTCGCTCTCGGGCACTGAGGACCAGATCCCTAACCTCGCTCTCGGGCACTGAGGACCAGATCCCTAACCTCACTCTCGGGCACTGTGGACCAGAATCCTGCCTCGCTCTCGGGCACTGAGGACCAGAATCCTAACCTCGCTCTCGGGCACTGAGGACCAGAATCCTGCCTCGCTCTCGGGCACTGAGGACCAGATCCCTAACCTCGCTCTCGGGCACTGAGGACCAGAATCCTGCCTCCCTCTCTGGCACTGAGGACCAGATACCTAACCTCCCTCTCGGGCACTGAGGACCAGAATGCCTAACCTTTCTCTCGGGCACTGAGGACCAGAATCCTAACCTCACTCTCGGGCACTGTGGACCAGAATCCTGCCTCGCTCTCGGGCACTGAGGACCAGATCCCTAACCTCGCTCTCGGGCACTGAGGACCAGAATCCTGCCTCGCTCTCGGGCACTGAGGACCAGATCCCTAACCTCGCTCACGGGCACTGTGGACCAGAATCCTGCCTCGCTCTCGGGCACTGAGGACCAGAATCCTAACCTCGCTCTCGGGCACTGAGGACCAGAATCCAATCTCGCTCTCAGGCACTGAGGACCAGAATCCCTAACCTCGCTCTCGGGCACTGAGGACCAGAATCCAACCTCGCTCTCGGGCACTGTGGACCAGATCCCTAACCTCGCTCTCGGGCACTGAGGACCAGAATCCAACCTCGCTCTCAGGCACTGACGACCAGAATCCTAACCTCGCTCTCGGCACTGAGGCCCAGAATCCTACCTCCCTCTCTGGCACTGAGGACCAGAATCCTAACCTCGCTCTCGGGCACTGAAGCCCAGAATCCTAACACACTCTCGGGCACTGAGGCCCAGAATCCGAACACCCTCTCGGGCACTGAGGACCAGATCCCTAACCTCGCTCTCGGGCACTGAGAACCAGAATCCAACCTCGCTCTCGGGCACTGAGGACCAGAATCCCTAACCTCGCTCTTGGGCACTGAGGACCAGAATCCCTAACCTCGCTCTCGGGCACTGAGGACCAGAATCCTGCCTCGCTCTCGGGCACTGAGGACCAGATTCCTAACCTCGCTCTCGGGCACTGAGGACCAGATCCCTAACCTCACTCTCGGGCACTGAGGACCAGATCCCTAACCTCGCTCTCGGGCACTGAGGACCAGAATCCTGCCTCGCTCTCGGGCACTGAGGCCCAGATCCCTAACCTAGCTCTCGAGCACTGAGGGCCAGAATCCCTAACCTCGCTCTCGGTCACTGAGCACCAGATCCCTAACCTCGCTCTCGGGCACTGAGGACCAGAATCCTGCCTCGCTCTCGGGCACTGAGGCCCAGATCCCTAACCTAGCTCTCGAGCACTGAGGACCAGAATCCCTAACCTCGCTCTCGGGCACTGAGGACCAGATTCCTAACCTCGCTCTCGGGCACTGAGGACCAGATCCCTAACCTCGCTCTCGGGCACTGAGGACCAGAATCCTGCCTCGCTGTCGGGCACTGAGTCCCAGATCCCTAACCTCACTCTCGGGTACTGAGGTCCAGATCACTAACCTCGCTCTCGATCACTGAGGTCCAGAATCCTGCCGCGCTCTCGGGCACTGAGGTCTAGAATCCAACCTCGCTCTCGGGCACTGAGGACCAGATCCCTAACCTCGCTCTCGGGCACTGAGGACCAGATCTCTAACCTCGCTGTCGGGCACTGAGTCCCAGATCCCTAACCTTGCTCTCGGGCACTGAACTCCAGATCCCTAACCTCGCTCTCGATCACTGACGTCCAGAATCCTGCCTCGCTCTCGGGCACTGAGGTCCAGAATCCAACCTCGCTCTCGGGCACTGAGGACCAGATCCCTAACCTCGCTCTCGGGCACTGAGGACCAGAATCCAACCTCGCTCTCGGGCACTGAGGACCAGAATCCTAAACTCGCTCTCTGGCACTGAGGACCAGATCCCTAACCTCGGTCTCGGGCACTGAGGACCAGATCCCTAACCTCGCTCTCGGGCACTGTGGACCAGAATCCTGCCTCGCTCTCGGGCACTGAGGACCAGAATCCTAACCTCGCTCTCGAGCACTGAGGACCAGAATCCTGCCTCGCTCTCGGGCACTGAGGACCAGAATCCTGCCTCGCTCTCAGGCACTGAGGACCAGAATCCCTAACCTCGCTCTCGGGCACTGAGGACCAGATTCCTAACCTCGCTCTCGGGCACTGAGGACCAGATCCCTAACCTCACTCTCGGGCACTGAGGACCAGATCCCTAACCTCGCTCTCGGGCACTGAGGACCAGAATCCTGCCTCGCTGTCGGGCACTGAGTCCCAGATCCCTAACCTCACTCTCGGGTACTGAGGACCAGAATCCCTAACCTCCCTCTCGCGCACTGAGGACCAGAATCCCCAACCTCGCTCTCGGGCACTGAGGACCAGACCCGTACCTCGCTCTCAGGCACTGAGGACCAGACCCGTACTTCGCTCTCGGGCACTGAGGACCAGAATCCCTAACCTCGCTCTCGGGTACTGAGGACCAGAATCCAACATTGCTCTCAGGAACTGAGGACCAGAATCCCTAACCTCGCTCTCGGGCACTGAGGACCAGAATCCTAACCTCGCTCTCGGGCACTGAGGACCAGATCCCTAACCTCGCTCTCGGGCACTGAGGACCAGATCCCTAACCTCGCTCTCGGGCACTGAGGACCAGAATCCAAACTCGCTCTCGGGCACTGAGGACCAGAATCCTAACCTCGCTCTCGGGCACTGAGGCCCAGAATCCTAACACACTCTCGGGCACTGAGGCCCAGAATCCTAACACCCTCTCGGGCACTGAGGACCAGATCCCTAACCTCGCTCTCGGGCACTGAGGACCAGAATACTAACACCCTCTCGGGCACTGAGGACCAGAATCCCTAACCTCGCTCTCGGGCACTGAGGACCAGAATCCTAAACTCGCTCTCGGGCACTGAGGACCAGATCCCTAACCTCGCTCTCGGGCACTGAGGACCAGATCCCTAACCTCACTCTCGGGCACTGTGGACCAGAATCCTGCCTCGCTCTCGGGCACTGAGGACCAGAATCCTAACCTCGCTCTCGGGCACTGAGGACCAGAATCCTGCCTCGCTCTCGGGCACTGAGGACCAGATCCCTAACCTCGCTCTCGGGCACTGAGGACCAGAATCCTGCCTCCCTCTCTGGCACTGAGGACCAGATACCTAACCTCCCTCTCGGGCACTGAGGACCAGAATGCCTAACCTTTCTCTCGGGCACTGAGGACCGGAATCCTAACCTCACTCTCGGGCACTGTGGACCAGAATCCTGCCTCGCTCTCGGGCACTGAGGACCAGATCCCTAACCTCGCTCTCGGGCACTGAGGACCAGAATCCTGCCTCGCTCTCGGGCACTGAGGACCAGATCCCTAACCTCGCTCTCGGGCACTGTGGACCAGAATCCTGCCTCGCTCTCGGGCACTGAGGACCAGAATCCTAACCTCGCTCTCGGGCACTGAGGACCAGAATCCAATCTCGCTCTCAGGCACTGAGGACCAGAATCCCTAACCTCGCTCTCGGGCACTGAGGACCAGAATCCGAACCTCGCTCTCGGGCACTGTGGACCAGATCCCTAACCTCGCTCTCGGGCACTGAGGACCAGAATCCAACCTCGCTCTCAGGCACTGACGACCAGAATCCTAACCTCGCTCTCGGCACTGAGGCCCAGAATCCTACCTCCCTCTCGGGCACTGAGGACCAGAATCCTAACCTCGCTCTCGGGCACTGAAGCCCAGAATCCTAACACACTCTCGGGCACTGAGGCCCAGAATCCGAACACCCTCTCGGGCACTGAGGACCAGATCCCTAACCTCGCTCTCGGGCACTGAGAACCAGAATCCAACCTCGCTCTCGGGCACTGAGGACCAGAATCCCTAACCTCGCTCTTGGGCACTGAGGACCAGAATCCCTAACCTCGCTCTCGGGCACTGAGGACCAGAATCCTGCCTCGCTCTCGGGCACTGAGGACCAGATTCCTAACCTCGCTCTCGGGCACTGAGGACCAGATCCCTAACCTCACACTCGGGCACTGAGGACCAGATCCCTAACCTCGCTCTCGGGCACTGAGGACCAGAATCCTGCCTCGCTCTCGGGCACTGAGGCCCAGATCCCTAACCTAGCTCTCGAGCACTGAGGACCAGAATCTCTAACCTCGCTCTCGGTCACTGAGGACCAGATCCCTAACCTCGCTCTCGGGCACTGAGGACCAGAATCCTGCCTCGCTCTCGGGCACTGAGGCCCAGATCCCTAACCTAGCTCTCGAGCACTGAGGACCAGAATCCCTAACCTCGCTCTCGGGCACTGAGGACCAGATTCCTAACCTCGCTCTCGGGCACTGAGGACCAGATCGCTAACCTCGCTCTCGGGCACTGAGGACCAGAATCCTGCCTCGCTGTCGGCCACTGAGTCCCAGATCCCTAACCTCACTCTCGGGTACTGAGGTCCAGATCACTAACCTCGCTCTCGATCACTGAGGTCCAGAATCCTGCCGCGCTCTCGGGCACTGAGGTCGAGAATCCAACCTCGCTCTCGGGCACTGAGGACCAGATCCCTAACCTCGCTCTCGGGCACTGAGGACCAGATCTCTAACCTCGCTGTCGGGCACTGAGTCCCAGATCCCTAACCTTGCTCTCGGGCACTGAACTCCAGATCCCTAACCTCGCTCTCGATCACTGACGTCCAGAATCCTGCCTCGCTCTCGGGCACTGAGGTCCAGAATCCAACCTCGCTCTCGGGCACTGAGGACCAGATCCCTAACCTCGCTCTCGGGCACTGAGGACCAGAATCCAACCTCGCTCTCGGGCACTGAGGACCAGAATCCTAAACTCGCTCTCTGGCACTGAGGACCAGATCCCTAACCTCGGTCTCGGGCACTGAGGACCAGATCCCTAACCTCGCTCTCGGGCACTGTGGACCAGAATCCTGCCTCGCTCTCGGTCACTGAGGACCAGAATCCTAACCTCGCTCTCGAGCACTGAGGACCAGAATCCTGCCTCGCTCTCGGGCACTGAGGACCAGATCCCTAACCTCGCTCTCGGGCACCGAGTACCAGATCCCTAACCTCGCTCTCGGGCACTGAGGACCAGAATCCTGCCTCCCTCTCGGGCACTGAGGACCAGATCCCTAACCTCCCTCTCGGGCACTGAGGACCAGAATCCCTAACCTCGCTCTCGGGCACTGAGGACCAGAATCTTGCCTCGCTCTCGTTCACTGAGGACCAGAATCCTAACCTCACTCTCGGGCACTGAGGACCAGAATCTTGCCTCGCTCTCGTTCACTGAGGACCAGAATCGCTAACCTCGCTCTCGGGCACTGAGGACCAGAATCCAGAACCTCGCTCTCGGGCACTGAGGACCAGAATCCTGCCTCACTCGCGGGCACTGAGGACCAGATCCCTAACCTCGCTCTCGGGCCCTGAGGACCAGATCCCTAACCTCGCTCTCGGGCACTGAGGACCAGAAACCTGCCTCCCTCTCGGGCACTGAGGACCAGAATCGTGCCTCGCTCTCGGGCACTGAGGACCAGAATCCTAAACTCGCTCTCGGGCACTGAGGACCAGATCCCTAACCTCGGTCTCGGGCACTGAGGACCAGATCCCTAACCTCGCTCTCGGGCACTGTGGACCAGAATCCTGCCTCGCTCTCGGGCACTGAGGACCAGAATCCTAACCTCGCTCTCGGGCACTGAGGACCAGAATCCTGCCTCGCTCTCGGGCACTGAGGACCAGATCCCTAACCTCGCTCTCGGGCACTGAGGACCAGAATCCTGCCTCCCTCTCGGGCACTGAGGACCAGATCCCTAACCTCCCTCTCGGGCACTGAGGACCAGAATCCCTAACCTTTCTCTCGGGCACTGAGGACCAGAATCTTGACTCGCTCTCGTTCACTGAGCACCAGAATCCTAACCTCACTCTCGGGCACTGTGGACCAGAATCCTGCCTCGCTCTCGGGCACTGAGGACCAGATCCCGAACCTCGCTCTCGGGCACTGAGGACCAGAATCCTGCCTCGCTCTCGGGCACTGAGGACCAGATCCCTAACCTCGCTCTCGGGCACTGTGGACCAGAATCCTGCCTCGCTCTCGGGCACTGAGGACCAGAATCCTAACCTCGCTCTCGGGCACTGTGGACCAGATCCCTAACCTCGCTCTCGGGCACTGAGGACCAGAATCCAACCTCGCTCTCAGGCACTGACGACCAGAATCCTAACCTCGCTCTCGGCACTGAGGCCCAGAATCCTACCTCCCTCTCGGGCACTGAGGACCAGAATCCTAACCTCGCTCTCGGGCACTGAAGCCTAGAATCCTAACACACTCTCGGGCACTGAGGCCCAGAATCCGAACACCCTCTCGGGCACTGAGGACCAGATCCCTAACCTCGCTCTCGGGCACTGAGAACCAGAATCCAACCTCGCTCTCGGGCACTGAGGACCAGAATCCCTAACCTCGCTCTTGGGCACTGAGGACCAGAATCCCTAACCTCGCTCTCGGGCACTGAGGACCAGAATCCTGCCTCGCTCTCGGGCACTGAGGACCAGATTCCTAACCTCGCTCTCGGGCACTGAGGACCAGATCCCTAACCTCACTCTCGGGCACAGAGGAGCAGATCCCTAACCTAGCTCTCGAGCACTGAGGACCAGAATCCCTAACCTCGCTCTCGGTCACTGAGGACCAGATCCCTAACCTCGCTCTCGGGCACTGAGGACCAGAATCCTGCCTCGCTCTCGGGCACTGAGGCCCAGATCCCTAACCTAGCTCTCGAGCACTGAGGACCAGAATCCCTAACCTCGCTCTCAGGCACTGAGGACCAGACCCGTACCTCGCTCTCGGGCACTGAGGACCAGAATCCCTAACCTCGCTCTCGGGTACTGAGGACCAGAATCCAACCTCGCTCTCGGGCACTGAGGACCAAAATCCTGCCTCGCTCTCGGGTACTGAGGACCAGAATCCAACATTGCTCTCAGGAACTGAGGACCAGAATCCCTAACCTCGCTCTCGGGCACTGAGGACCAGAATCCTAACCTCGCCCTCGGGCACTGAGGACCAGATCCCTAACCTCGCTCTCGGGCACTGAGGACCAGATCCCGAACCTCGCTCTCGGGCACTGAGGACCAGAATCCAACCTCGCTCTCGGGCACTGAGGACCAGAATCCTAACCTCGCTCTCGGGCACTGAGGCCCAGAATCCGAACACCCTCTCGGGCACTGAGGACCAGATCCGTAACCTCGCTCTCGGGCACTGAGGACCAGAATGCTAACACCCTCTCGGGCACTGAGGACCAGAATCCCTAACCTCGCTCTCAGGCATTGAGGACCAGAATCCAACCTCGCTCTCGGGCACTGAGGACCAGAATCCCTAACCTCGCTCTCGGGCACTGAGGACCAGATCCCTAACCTCGCTCTCAGGCACTGAGGACCAGAATCCAACCTCGCTCTCGGGCACTGAGGACCAGAATCGCTAACCTCGCTCTCGGGCACTGAGGACCAGAATCCAGAACCTCGCTCTCGGGCACTGAGGACCAGAATCCTGCCTCGCTCGCGGGCACTGAGGACCAGATCCCTAACCTCGCTCTCGGGCACTGAGGACCAGATCCCTAACCTCGCTCTCGGGCACTGAGGACCAGAAACCTGCCTCCCTCTCGGGCACTGAGGACCAGAATCGTGCCTCGCTCTCGGGCACTGAGGACCAGAATCCTAAACTCGCTCTCGGGCACTGAGGACCAGATCCCTAACCTCGCTCTCGGGCACTGAGGACCAGATCCCTAACCTCACTCTCGGGCACTGTGGACCAGAATCCTGCCTCGCTCTCGGGCACTGAGGACCAGAATCCTAACCTCGCTCTCGGGCACTGAGGACCAGTATCCTGCCTCGCTCTCGGGCACTGAGGACCAGATCCCTAACCTCGCTCTCGGGCACTGAGGACCAGAATCCTGCCTCGCTCTCGGGCACTGAGGACCAGATCCCTCACCTCCCTCTCGGGCACTGAGGACCAGTATCCCTAACCTTTCTCTCGGGCACTGAGGACCAGAATCCTAACCTCACTCTCGGGCACTGTGGACCAGAATCCTGCCTCGCTCTCGGGCATTGAGGACCAGATCCCTAACCTCGCTCTCGGGCACTGAGGACCAGAATCCTGCCTCGCTCTCGGGCACTGAGGACCAGATCCCTAACCTCGCTCTCGGGCACTGTGGACCAGAATCCTGCCTCGCTCTCGGGCACTGAGGACCAGATCCCTAACCTCGCTCTCGGGCACTGAGGACCAGAATGCTAACACCCTCTCGGGCACTGAGGACCAGAATCCCTAACCTCGCTCTCAGGCATTGAGGACCAGAATCCAACCTCGCTCTCGGGCACTAAGGACCAGAGTCCAACCTCGCTCTCGGGCACTGACGACCAGAATCCCTAACCTCGCTCTCGGGCACTGAGGACCAGATCCCTAACCTCGCTCTCAGGCACTGAGGACCAGAATCCAACCTCGCTCTCGGGCACTGAGGACCAGAATCGCTAACCTCGCTCTCGGGCACTGAGGACCAGAATCCAGAACCTCGCTCTCGGGCACTGAGGACCAGAATCCTGCCTCGCTCGCGGGCACTGAGGACCAGATCCCTAACCTCGCTCTCGGGCACTGAGGACCAGATCCCTAACCTCGCTCTCGGGCACTGAGGACCAGAAACCTGCCTCCCTCTCGGGCACTGAGGACCAGAATCGTACCTCGCTCTCGGGCACTGAGGACCAGAATCCTAAACTCGCTCTCGGGCACTGAGGACCAGATCCCTAACCTCGGTCTCGGGCACTGAGGACCAGATCCCTAACCTCGCTCTCGGGCACTGTGGACCAGAATCCTGCCTCGCTCTCGGGCACTGAGGACCAGAATCCTAACCTCGCTCTCGGGCATTGAGGACCAGAATCCTGCCTCGCTCTCGGGCACTGAGGACCAGATCCCTAACCTCGCTCTCGGGCACTGAGGACCAGAATCCTGCCTCCCTCTCGGGCACTGAGGACCAGATCCCTAACCTCCCTCTCGGGCACTGAGGACCAGAATCCCTAACCTTTCTCTCGGGCACTGAGGACCAGAATCTTGCCTCGCTCTCGTTCACTGAGGACCAGAATCCTAACCTCACTCTCGGGCACTGTGGACCAGAATCCTGCCTCGCTCTCAGGCACTGAGGACCAGATCCCTAACCTCGATCTCGGGCACTGAGGACCAGAATCCTAACCTCGCTCTCGGGCACTGTGGACCAGATCCCTAACCTCGCTCTCGGGCACTGAGGACCAGAATCCAACCTCGCTCTCAGGCACTGATGACCAGAATCCTAACCTCGCTCTCGGCACTGAGGCCCAGAATCCTACCTCCCTCTCGGGCACTGAGGACCAGAATCCTAACCTCGCTCTCGGGCACTGAAGCCCAGAATCCTAACACACTCTCGGGCACTGAGGCCCAGAATCCGAACACCCTCTCGGGCACTGAGGACCAGATCCCTAACCTCGCTCTCGGGCACTGAGAACCAGAATCCAACCTCGCTCTCGGGCACTGAGGACCAGAATCCCTAACCTCGCTCTTGGGCACTGAGGACCAGAATCCCTAACCTCGCTCTCGGGCACTGAGGACCAGAATCCTGCCTCGCTCTTGGGCACTGAGGACCAGATTCCTAACCTCGCTCTCGGGCACTGAGGCCCAGATCCCTAACCTAGCTTTCGAGCACTGAGGACCAGAATCCCTAACCTCGCTCTCGGGCACTGAGGACCAGATTCCTAACCTCGCTCTCGGGCACTGAGGACCAGATCCCTAACCTCACTCTCGGGCACTGAGGACCAGATCCCTAACCTCGCTCTCGGGCACTGAGGACCAGAATCCTGCCTCGCTGTCGGGCACTGAGTCCCAGATCCCTAACCTCACTCTCGGGTACTGAGGTCCAGATCACTAGCCTCGCTCTCGATCACTGAGGTCCAGAATCCTGCCTCGCTCTCGGGCACTGAGGTCTAGAATCCAACCTCGCTCTCGGGCACTGAGGACCAGATCCCTAACCTCGCTCTCGGGCACTGAGGACCAGATCTCTAACCTCGCTGTCGGGCACTGAGTCCCAGATCCCTAACCTTGCTCTCGGGCACTGAACTCCAGATCCCTAACGTCGCTCTCGATCACTGACGTCCAGAATCCTGCCTCGCTCTCGGGCACTGAGGTCCAGAATCCAACCTCGCTCTCGGGCACTGAGGACCAGATCCCTAACCTCGCTCTCGGGCACTGAGGACCAGAATCCAACCTCGCTCTCGGGCACTGAGGACCAGAATCCTAAACTCGCTCTCGGGCACTGAGGACCAGATCCCTAACCTCTGTCTCGGGCACTGAGGACCAGATCCCTAACCTCGCTCTCGGGCACTGTGGACCAGAATCCTGCCTCGCTCTCGGGCACTGAGGACCAGAATCCTAACCTCGCTCTCGAGCACTGAGGACCAGAATCCTGCCTCGCTCTCGGGCACTGAGGACCAGATCCCTAACCTCGCTCTCGGGCACTGAGTACCAGATCCCTAACCTTGCTCTCGGGCACTGAGGACCAGAATCCTGCCTGCCTCTCGGGCACTGAGGACCAGATCCCTCACCTCGGTCTCGGGCACTGAGGACCAGATCCCTAACCTCGCTCTCGGGCACTGTGGACCAGAATCCTGCCTCGGTCTCGGGCACTGAGGACCAGATCCCTAACCTCGCTCTCGGGCACTGTGGACCAGAATCCTGCCTCGCTCTCGGGCACTGAGGACCAGAATCCTAACCTCGCTCTCGGGCACTGAGGACCAGAATCCTGCCTCGCTCTCGGGCACTGAGGACCAGAACCCTAACCTCGCTCTCGGGCACTGAGGACCAGAATCCTGCCTCCCTCTCGGGCACTGAGGACCAGAATCCCTAACCTTTCTCTCGGGCACTGAGGACCAGAATCTTGCCTCGCTCTCGTTCACTGAGGACCAGAATCCTAACCTCACTCTCGGGCACTGTGGACCAGAATCCTGCCTCGCTCTCGGGCACTGAGGACCAGATCCCTAACCTCGCTCTCGGGCACTGAGGACCAGAATCCCTAACCTCAATCTCGGGCACTGTGGACCAGAATCCTGCCTCGCTCTCAGGCACTGAGGACCAGATCCCTAACCTCGCTCTCGGGCACTGAGGACCAGAATCCTGCCTCGCTCTCGGGTACTGAGGACCAGATCCCTAACCTCGCTCTCGGGCACTGTGGACCAGAATCCTGCCTCGCTCTCGGGCACTGAGGACCAGAATCCTAACCTCGCTCTCGGGCACTGAGGACCAGAATCCAATCTCGCTCTCAGGCACTGAGGACCAGAATCCCTAACCTCGCTCTCGGGCACTGAGGACCAGAATCCTAACCTCGCTCTCGGGCACTGTGGACCAGAATCCTAACACACTCTCGGGCACTGAGGACCAGAATCCAACCTCGCTCTCAGGCACTGATGACCAGAATCCTAACCTCGCTCTCCGCACTGAGGCCCAGAATCCTACCTCCCTCTCGGGCACTGAGGACCAGAATCCTAACCTCGCTCTCGGGCACTGAAGCCCAGAATCCTAACACACTCTCGGGCACTGAGGCCCAGAATCCGAACACCCTCTAGGGCACTGAGGACCAGATCCCTAACCTCGCTCTCGGGCACTGAGAACCAGAATCCAACCTCGCTCTCGGGCACTGAGGACCAGAATCCCTAACCTCGCTCTTGGGCACTGAGGACCAGAATCCCTAACCTCGCTCTCGGGCACTGAGGACCAGAATCCTGCCTCGCTCTCAGGCACTGAGGACCAGATTCCTAACCTCGCTCTCGGGCACTGAGGACCAGATCCCTAACCTCACTCTCGGGCACTGAGGACCAGATCCCTAACCTCGCTCTCGGGCACTGAGGACCAGAATCCTGCCTCGCTCTTGGGCACTGAGGCCCAGATCCCTAACCTAGCTCTCGAGCACTGAGGATCAGAATCCCTAACCTCGCTCTCGGTCACTGAGGGCCAGATCCCTAACCTCGCTCTCGGGCACTGAGGACCAGAATCCTGCCTCGCTCTCGGGCACTGAGGCCCAGATCCCTAACCTAGCTCTCGAGCACTGAGGACAAGAATCCCTAACCTCGCTCTCGGGCACTGAGGACCAGATTCATAACCTCGCTCTCGGGCACTGAGGACCAGATCCCTAACCTCACTCTCGGGCACTGAGGACCAGATCCCTAACCTCGCTCTCGGGCACTGAGGACCAGAATCCTGCCTCGCTGTCGGGCACTGAGTCCCAGATCCCTAACCTCACTCTCGGGTACTGAGGTCCAGATCACTAACCTCGCTCTCGATCACTGAGGTCCAGAATCCTGCCGCGCTCTCGGGCACTGAGGTCTAGAATCCAACCTCGCTCTCGGGCACTGAGGACCAGATCCCTAACCTCGCTCTCGGGCACTGAGGACCAGATCTCTAACCTCGCTGTCGGGCACTGAGTCCCAGATCCCTAACCTTGCTCTCGGGCACTGAACTCCAGATCCCTAACCTCGCTCTCGATCACTGACGTCCTGAATCCTGCCTCGCTCTCGGGCACTGAGGTCCAGAATCCAACCTCGCTCTCGGGCACTGAGGACCAGATCCCTAACCTCGCTCTCGGGCACTGAGGACCAGAATCCAACCTCGCTCTCGGGCACTGAGGACCAGAATCCTGCCTCGCTGTCGGGCACTGAGTCCCAGATCCCTAACCTCACTCTCGGGTACTGAGGACCAGAATCCCTAACCTCGCTCTCGCGCACTGAGGACCAGAATCCCCAACCTCGCTCTCGGGCACTGAGGACCAGACCCGTACCTCGCTCTCAGGCACTGAGGACCAGACCCGTACCTCGCTCTCGGGCACTGAGGACCAGAATCCCTAACCTCGCTCTCGGGTACTGAGGACCAGAATCCAACCTCGCTCTCGGGCTCTGAGGACCAAAATCCTGCCTCGCTCTCGGGTACTGAGGACCAGAATCCAACATTGCTCTCAGGAACTGAGGACCAGAATCCCTAACCTCGCTCTCGGGCACTGAGGACCAGAATCCTAACCTCGCCCTCGGGCACTGAGGACCAGATCCCTAACCTCGCTCTCGGGCACTGAGGACCAGATCCCTAACCTCGCTCTCGGGCACTGAGGACCAGAATCCAACCTCGCTCTCGGGCACTGAGGACCAGAATCCTAACCTCGCTCTCGGGCACTGAGGCCCAGAATCCAAACACCCTCTCGGGCACTGAGGACCAGATCCCTAACCTCGCTCTCGGGCACTGAGGACCAGAATGCTAACACCCTCTCGGGCACTGAGGACCAGAATCCCTAACCTCGCTCTCAGGCATTGAGGACCAGAATCCAACCTCGCTCTCGGGCACTGAGGACCAGAATCCCTAAACTCGCTCTCGGGCACTGAGGACCAGATCCATAACCTCGCTCTCAGGCACTGAGGACCAGAATCCAACCTCGCTCTCGGGCACTGAGGTCCAGAATCGCTAACCTCGCTCTCGGGCACTGAGGACCAGAATCCAGAACCTCGCTCTCGGGCACTGAGGACCAGAATCCTGCCTCGCTCGCGGGCACTGAGGACCAGATCCCTAACCTCGCTCTCGGGCACTGAGGACCAGATCCCTAACCTCGCTCTCGGGCACTGAGGACCAGAAACCTGCCTCCCTCTCGGGCACTGAGGACCAGAATCGTGCCTCGCTCTCGGGCACTGAGGACCAGAATCCTAAACTCGCTCTCGGGCACTGAGGACCAGATCCCTAACCTCGCTCTCGGGCACTGAGGACCAGATCCCTAACCTCACTCTCGGGCACTGTGGACCAGAATCCTGCCTCGCTCTCGGGCACTGAGGACCAGAATCCTAACCTCGCTCTCGGGCACTGAGGACCAGAATCCTGCCTCGCTCTCGGGCACTGAGGACTAGATCCCTAACCTCGCTCTCGGGCACTGAGGACCAGAATCCTGCCTCCCTCTCGGGCACTGAGGACCAGATCCCTAACCTCCCTCTCGGGCACTGAGGACCAGAATCCCTAACCTTTCTCTCGGGCACTGAGGACCAGAATCCTAACCTCACTCTCGGGCACTGTGGACCAGAATCCTGCCTCGCTCTCGGGCATTGAGGACCAGATCCCTAACCTCGCTCTCGGGCACTGAGGACCAGAATCCTGCCTCGCTCTCGGGCACTGAGTACCAGATCCCTAACCTCGCTCTCGGGCACTGTGGACCAGAATCCTGCCTCGCTCTCGGGCACTGAGGACCAGATCCCTAACCTCGCTCTCGGGCACTGAGGACCAGAATGCTAACACCCTCTCGGGCACTGAGTACCAGATTCCCTAACCTCGCTCTCAGGCATTGAGGACCAGAATCCAACCTCGCTCTCGGGCACTAAGGACCAGAGTCCAACTTCGCTCTCGGGCACTGACGACCAGAATCCCTAACCTCGCTCTCGGGCACTGAGGACCAGATCCCTAACCTCGCTCTCAGGCACTGAGGACCAGAATCCAACCTCGCTCTCGGGCACTGAGGACCAGAATCGCTAACCTCGCTCTCGGGCACTGAGGACCAGAATCCAGAACCTCGCTCTCGGGCACTGAGGACCAGAATCCTGCCTCGCTCGCGGGCACTGAGGACCAGATCCCTAACCTCGCTCTCGGGCACTGAGGACCAGATCCCTAACCTCGCTCTCGGGCACTGAGGACCAGAAACCTGCCTCCCTCTCGGGCACTGAGGACCAGAATCGTACCTCGCTCTCGGGCACTGAGGACCAGAATCCTAAACTCGCTCTCTGGCATTGAGGACCAGAATCCTGCCTCGCTCTCGGGCACTGAGGACCAGATCCCTAACCTCGCTCTCGGGCACTGAGGACCAGAATCCTGCCTCCCTCTCGGGCACTGAGGACCAGATCCCTAACCTCCCTCTCGGGCACTGAGGACCAGAATCCCTAACCTTTCTCTCGGGCACTGAGGACCAGAATCTTGCCTCGCTCTCGTTCACTGAGGACCAGAATCCTAACCTCACTCTCGGGCACTGTGGACCAGAATCCTGCCTCGCTCTCAGGCACTGAGGACCAGATCCCTAACCTCGCTCTCGGGCACTGAGGACCAGAATCCTGCCTCGCTCTCGGGCACTGAGGACCAGATCCCTAACCTCGATCTCGGGCACTGAGGACCAGAATCCTAACCTCGCTCTCGGGCACTGTGGACCAGATCCCTAACCTCGCTCTCGGGCACTGAGGACCAGAATCCAACCTCGCTCTCAGGCACTGATGACCAGAATCCTAACCTCGCTCTCGGCACTGAGGCCCAGAATCCTACCTCCCTCTCGGGCACTGAGGACCAGAATCCTAACCTCGCTCTCGGGCACTGAAGCCCAGAATCCTAACACACTCTCGGGCACTGAGGCCCAGAATCCGAACACCCTCTCGGGCACTGAGGACCAGATCCCTAACCTCGCTCTCGGGCACTGAGAACCAGAATCCAACCTCGCTCTCGGGCACTGAGGACCAGAATCCCTAACCTCGCTCTTGGGCACTGAGGACCAGAATCCCTAACCTCGCTCTCGGGCACTGAGGACCAGAATCCTGCCTCGCTCTTGGGCACTGAGGACCAGATTCCTAACCTCGCTCTCGGGCACTGAGGCCCAGATCCCTAACCTAGCTTTCGAGCACTGAGGACCAGAATCCCTAACCTCGCTCTCGGGCACTGAGGACCAGATTCCTAACCTCGCTCTCGGGCACTGAGGACCAGATCCCTAACCTCACTCTCGGGCACTGAGGACCAGATCCCTAACCTCGCTCTCGGGCACTGAGGACCAGAATCCTGCCTCGCTGTCGGGCACTGAGTCCCAGATCCCTAACCTCACTCTCGGGTACTGAGGTCCAGATCACTAGCCTCGCTCTCGATCACTGAGGTCCAGAATCCTGCCTCGCTCTCGGGCACTGAGGTCTAGAATCCAACCTCGCTCACGGGCACTGAGGACCAGATCCCTAACCTCGCTCTCGGGCACTGAGGACCAGATCTCTAACCTCGCTGTCGGGCACTGAGTCCCAGATCCCTAACCTTGCTCTCGGGCACTGAACTCCAGATCCCTAACGTCGCTCTCGATCACTGACGTCCAGAATCCTGCCTCGCTCTCGGGCACTGAGGTCCAGAATCCAACCTCGCTCTCGGGCACTGAGGACCAGATCCCTAACCTCGCTCTCGGGCACTGAGGACCAGAATCCAACCTCGCTCTCGGGCACTGAGGACCAGAATCCTAAACTCGCTCTCGGGCACTGAGGACCAGATCCCTAACCTCTGTCTCGGGCACTGAGGACCAGATCCCTAACCTCGCTCTCGGGCACTGTGGACCAGAATCCTGCCTCGCTCTCGGGCACTGAGGACCAGAATCCTAACCTCGCTCTCGAGCACTGAGGACCAGAATCCTGCCTCGCTCTCGGGCACTGAGGACCAGATCCCTAACCTCGCTCTCGGGCACTGAGTACCAGATCCCTAACCTTGCTCTCGGGCACTGAGGACCAGAATCCTGCCTGCCTCTCGGGCACTGAGGACCAGATCCCTCACCTCGGTCTCGGGCACTGAGGACCAGATCCCTAACCTCGCTCTCGGGCACTGTGGACCAGAATCCTGCCTCGCTCTCGGGCACTGAGGACCAGAATCCTAACCTCGCTCTCGGGCACTGAGGACCAGAATCCTGCCTCGCTCTCGGGCACTGAGGACCAGAACCCTAACCTCGCTCTCGGGCACTGAGGACCAGAATCCTGCCTCCCTCTCGGGCACTGAGGACCAGAATCCCTAACCTTTCTCTCGGGCACTGAGGACCAGAATCTTGCCTCGCTCTCGTTCACTGAGGACCAGAATCCTAACCTCACTCTCGGGCACTGTGGACCAGAATCCTGCCTCGCTCTCGGGCACTGAGGACCAGATCCCTAACCTCGCTCTCGGGCACTGAGGACCAGAATCCCTAACCTCAATCTCGGGCACTGTGGACCAGAATCCTGCCTCGCTCTCAGGCACTGAGGACCAGATCCCTAACCTCGCTCTCGGGCACTGAGGACCAGAATCCTGCCTCGCTCTCGGGTACTGAGGACCAGATCCCTAACCTCGCTCTCGGGCACTGTGGACCAGAATCCTGCCTCGCTCTCGGGCACTGAGGACCAGAATCCTAACCTCGCTCTCGGGCACTGAGGACCAGAATCCAATCTCGCTCTCAGGCACTGAGGACCAGAATCCCTAACCTCGCTCTCGGGCACTGAGGACCAGAATCCTAACCTCGCTCTCGGGCACTGTGGACCAGAATCCTAACACACTCTCGGGCACTGAGGACCAGAATCCAACCTCGCTCTCAGGCACTGATGACCAGAATCCTAACCTCGCTCTCCGCACTGAGGCCCAGAATCCTACCTCCCTCTCGGGCACTGAGGACCAGAATCCTAACCTCGCTCTCGGGCACTGAAGCCCAGAATCCTAACACACTCTCGGGCACTGAGGCCCAGAATCCGAACACCCTCTAGGGCACTGAGGACCAGATCCCTAACCTCGCTCTCGGGCACTGAGAACCAGAATCCAACCTCGCTCTCGGGCACTGAGGACCAGAATCCCTAACCTCGCTCTTGGGCACTGAGGACCAGAATCCCTAACCTCGCTCTCGGGCACTGAGGACCAGAATCCTGCCTCGCTCTCAGGCACTGAGGACCAGATTCCTAACCTCGCTCTCGGGCACTGAGGACCAGATCCCTAACCTCACTCTCGGGCACTGAGGACCAGATCCCTAACCTCGCTCTCGGGCACTGAGGACCAGAATCCTGCCTCGCTCTTGGGCACTGAGGCCCAGATCCCTAACCTAGCTCTCGAGCACTGAGGATCAGAATCCCTAACCTCGCTCTCGGTCACTGAGGGCCAGATCCCTAACCTCGCTCTCGGGCACTGAGGACCAGAATCCTGCCTCGCTCTCGGGCACTGAGGCCCAGATCCCTAACCTAGCTCTCGAGCACTGAGGACAAGAATCCCTAACCTCGCTCTCGGGCACTGAGGACCAGATTCATAACCTCGCTCTCGGGCACTGAGGACCAGATCCCTAACCTCACTCTCGGGCACTGAGGACCAGATCCCTAACCTCGCTCTCGGGCACTGAGGACCAGAATCCTGCCTCGCTGTCGGGCACTGAGTCCCAGATCCCTAACCTCACTCTCGGGTACTGAGGTCCAGATCACTAACCTCGCTCTCGATCACTGAGGTCCAGAATCCTGCCGCGCTCTCGGGCACTGAGGTCTAGAATCCAACCTCGCTCTCGGGCACTGAGGACCAGATCCCTAACCTCGCTCTCGGGCACTGAGGACCAGATCTCTAACCTCGCTGTCGGGCACTGAGTCCCAGATCCCTAACCTTGCTCTCGGGCACTGAACTCCAGATCCCTAACCTCGCTCTCGATCACTGACGTCCTGAATCCTGCCTCGCTCTCGGGCACTGAGGTCCAGAATCCAACCTCGCTCTCGGGCACTGAGGACCAGATCCCTAACCTCGCTCTCGGGCACTGAGGACCAGAATCCAACCTCGCTCTCGGGCACTGAGGACCAGAATCCTGCCTCGCTGTCGGGCACTGAGTCCCAGATCCCTAACCTCACTCTCGGGTACTGAGGACCAGAATCCCTAACCTCGCTCTCGCGCACTGAGGACCAGAATCCCCAACCTCGCTCTCGGGCACTGAGGACCAGACCCGTACCTCGCTCTCAGGCACTGAGGACCAGACCCGTACCTCGCTCTCGGGCACTGAGGACCAGAATCCCTAACCTCGCTCTCGGGTACTGAGGACCAGAATCCAACCTCGCTCTCGGGCTCTGAGGACCAAAATCCTGCCTCGCTCTCGGGTACTGAGGACCAGAATCCAACATTGCTCTCAGGAACTGAGGACCAGAATCCCTAACCTCGCTCTCGGGCACTGAGGACCAGAATCCTAACCTCGCCCTCGGGCACTGAGGACCAGATCCCTAACCTCGCTCTCGGGCACTGAGGACCAGATCCCTAACCTCGCTCTCGGGCACTGAGGACCAGAATCCAACCTCGCTCTCGGGCACTGAGGACCAGAATCCTAACCTCGCTCTCGGGCACTGAGGCCCAGAATCCAAACACCCTCTCGGGCACTGAGGACCAGATCCCTAACCTCGCTCTCGGGCACTGAGGACCAGAATGCTAACACCCTCTCGGGCACTGAGGACCAGAATCCCTAACCTCGCTCTCAGGCATTGAGGACCAGAATCCAACCTCGCTCTCGGGCACTGAGGACCAGAATCCCTAAACTCGCTCTCGGGCACTGAGGACCAGATCCATAACCTCGCTCTCAGGCACTGAGGACCAGAATCCAACCTCGCTCTCGGGCACTGAGGTCCAGAATCGCTAACCTCGCTCTCGGGCACTGAGGACCAGAATCCAGAACCTCGCTCTCGGGCACTGAGGACCAGAATCCTGCCTCGCTCGCGGGCACTGAGGACCAGATCCCTAACCTCGCTCTCGGGCACTGAGGACCAGATCCCTAACCTCGCTCTCGGGCACTGAGGACCAGAAACCTGCCTCCCTCTCGGGCACTGAGGACCAGAATCGTGCCTCGCTCTCGGGCACTGAGGACCAGAATCCTAAACTCGCTCTCGGGCACTGAGGACCAGATCCCTAACCTCGCTCTCGGGCACTGAGGACCAGATCCCTAACCTCACTCTCGGGCACTGTGGACCAGAATCCTGCCTCGCTCTCGGGCACTGAGGACCAGAATCCTAACCTCGCTCTCGGGCACTGAGGACCAGAATCCTGCCTCGCTCTCGGGCACTGAGGACTAGATCCCTAACCTCGCTCTCGGGCACTGAGGACCAGAATCCTGCCTCCCTCTCGGGCACTGAGGACCAGATCCCTAACCTCCCTCTCGGGCACTGAGGACCAGAATCCCTAACCTTTCTCTCGGGCACTGAGGACCAGAATCCTAACCTCACTCTCGGGCACTGTGGACCAGAATCCTGCCTCGCTCTCGGGCATTGAGGACCAGATCCCTAACCTCGCTCTCGGGCACTGAGGACCAGAATCCTGCCTCGCTCTCGGGCACTGAGTACCAGATCCCTAACCTCGCTCTCGGGCACTGTGGACCAGAATCCTGCCTCGCTCTCGGGCACTGAGGACCAGATCCCTAACCTCGCTCTCGGGCACTGAGGACCAGAATGCTAACACCCTCTCGGGCACTGAGTACCAGATTCCCTAACCTCGCTCTCAGGCATTGAGGACCAGAATCCAACCTCGCTCTCGGGCACTAAGGACCAGAGTCCAACTTCGCTCTCGGGCACTGACGACCAGAATCCCTAACCTCGCTCTCGGGCACTGAGGACCAGATCCCTAACCTCGCTCTCAGGCACTGAGGACCAGAATCCAACCTCGCTCTCGGGCACTGAGGACCAGAATCGCTAACCTCGCTCTCGGGCACTGAGGACCAGAATCCAGAACCTCGCTCTCGGGCACTGAGGACCAGAATCCTGCCTCGCTCGCGGGCACTGAGGACCAGATCCCTAACCTCGCTCTCGGGCACTGAGGACCAGATCCCTAACCTCGCTCTCGGGCACTGAGGACCAGAAACCTGCCTCCCTCTCGGGCACTGAGGACCAGAATCGTACCTCGCTCTCGGGCACTGAGGACCAGAATCCTAAACTCGCTCTCTGGCACTGAGGACCAGATCCCTAACCTCGGTCTCGGGCACTGAGGACCAGATCCCTAACCTCGCTCTCGGGCACTGTGGACCAGAATCCTGCCTCGCTCTCGGGCACTGAGGACCAGAATCCTAACCTCGCTCTCGGGCACTGAGGACCAGAATCCTGCCTCGCTCTCGGGCACTGAGGACCAGATCCCTAACCTCGCTCTCGGGCACTGAGGACCAGAATCCTGCCTCGCTCTCGGGCACTGAGCACCAGATCCCTAACCTCGCTCTCGGGCACTGAGGACCAGAATCCTGCCTCCCTCTCGGGCACTGAGGACCAGATCCCTAACCTCCCTCTCGGGCACTGAGGACCAGAATCCCTAACCTTTCTCTCGGGCACTGAGGACCAGAATCCTAACCTCACTCTCGGGCACTGTGGACCAGAATCCTGCCTCGCTCTCGGGCATTGAGGACCAGATCCCTAACCTCGCTCTCGGGCACTGAGGACCAGAATCCTGCCTCGCTCTCGGGCACTGAGGACCAGATCCCTAACCTCACTCTCGGGCACTGTGGACCAGAATCCTGCCTCGCTCTCGGGCACTGAGGACCAGATCCCTAACCTCGCTCTCGGGCACTGAGGACCAGAATGCTAATCACCCTCTCGGGCACTGAGGACCAGAATCCCTAACCTCGCTCTCAGGCATTGAGGACCAGAATCCAACCTCGCTCTCGGGCACTAAGGACCAGAGTCCAACCTCGCTCTCGGGCACTGACGACCAGAATCCCTAACCTCGCTCTCGGGCACTGAGGACCAGATCCCTAACCTCGCTCTCAGGCACTGAGGACCAGAATCCAACCTCGCTCTCGGGCACTGAGGACCAGAATCGCTAACCTCGCTCTCGGGCACTGAGGACCAGAATCCAGAACCTCGCTCTCGGGCACTGAGGACCAGAATCCTGCCTCGCTCGCGGGCACTGAGGACCAGATCCCTAACCTCGCTCTCGGGCACTGAGGACCAGATCCCTAACCTCGCTCTCGGGCACTGAGGACCAGAAACCTGCCTCCCTCTCGGGCACTGAGGACCAGAATCGTACCTCGCTCTCGGGCACTGAGGACCAGAATCCTAAACTCGCTCTCGGGCACTGAGGACCAGATCCCTAACCTCGGTCTCGGGCACTGAGGACCAGATCCCTAACCTCGCTCTCGGGCACTGTGGACCAGAATCCTGCCTCGCTCTCGGGCACTGAGGACCAGAATCCTAACCTCGCTCTCGGGCACTGAGGACCAGATACCTAACCTCGCTCTCGGGCACTGAGGACCAGAATCCTGCCTCCCTCTCGGGCACTGAGGACCAGATCCCTAACCTCGCTCTCGGGCACTGTGGACCAGAATCCTGCCTCGCTCTCGGGCACTGAGGACCAGAATCCTGCCTCGCTCTCGGGCACTGAGGACCAGATCCCTAACCTCGCTCTCGGGCACTGAGGACCAGAATCCTGCCTCCCTCTCGGGCACTGAGGACCAGATCCCTAACCTCCCTCTCGGGCACTGAGGACCAGAATCCCGAACCTTTCTCTCGGGCAATGAGGACCAGAATCTTGCCTCGCTCTCGTTCACTGAGGACCAGAATCCTAACCTCACTCTCGGGCACTGTGGACCAGAATCCTGCCTCGCTCTCAGGCACTGAGGACCAGATCGCTAACCTCGCTCTCGGGCACTGAGGACCAGAATCCTGCCTCGCTCTCGGGCACTGAGGACCAGAATCCTAACCTCGCTCTCGGGCACTGAGGACCAGAATCCAATCTCGCTCTCAGGCACTGAGGACCAGAATCCCTAACCTCGCTCTCGGGCACTGAGGACCAGAATCCTAACCTCGCTCTCGGGCACTGTGGACCAGATCCCTAACCTCGCTCTCGGGCACTGAGGACCAGAATCCAACCTCGCTCTCAGGCACTGATGACCAGAATCCTAACCTCGCTCTCGGCACTGAGGCCCAGAATCCTACCTCCCTCTCGGGCACTGAGGACCAGAATCCTAACCTCGCTCTCGGGCACTGAAGCCCAGAATCCTAACACACTCTCGGGCACTGAGGCCCAGAATCCGAACACCCTCTCGGGCACTGAGGACCAGATCCCTAACCTCGCTCTCGGGCACTGAGAACCAGAATCCAACCTCGCTCTCGGGCACTGAGGACCAGAATCCCTAAACTCGCTCTTGGGCACTGAGGACCAGAATCCATAACCTCGCTCTCGGGCACTGAGGACCAGAATCCTGCCTCGCTCTCGGGCACTGAGGACCAGATTCCTAACCTCGCTCTCGGGCACTGAGGACCAGATCCCTAACCTCACTCTCGGGCACTGAGGACCAGATCCCTAACCTCGCTCTCGGGCACTGAGGACCAGAATCCTGCCTCGCTCTCGGGCACTGAGGCCCAGATCCCTAACCTAGCTCTCGAGCACTGAGGACCAGAATCCCTAACCTCGCTCTCGGTCACTGAGGACCAGATCCCTAACCTCGCTCTCGGGCACTGAGGACCAGAATCCTGCCTCGCTCTCGGGCACTGAGGCCCAGATCCCTAACCTAGCTTTCGAGCACTGAGGACCAGAATCCCTAACCTCGCTCTCGGGCACTGAGGACCAGATTCCTAACCTCGCTCTCGGGCACTGAGGACCAGATCCCTAACCTCACTCTCGGGCACTGAGGACCAGAATCCTGCCTCGCTCTCGGGCACTGAGGACCAGATTCCTAACCTCGCTCTCGGGCACTGAGGACCAGATCCCTAACCTCACTCTCGGGCACTGAGGACCAGATCCCTAACCTCGCTCTCGGGCACTGAGGACCAGAATCCTGCCTCGCTCTCGGGCACTGAGGCCCAGATCCCTAACCTAGCTCTCGAGCACTGAGGACCAGAATCCCTAACCTCGCTCTCGGTCACTGAGGACCAGATCCCTAACCTCGCTCTCGGGCACTGAGGACCAGAATCCTGCCTCGCTCTCGGGCACTGAGGCCCAGATCCCTAACCTAGCTTTCGAGCACTGAGGACCAGAATCCCTAACCTCGCTCTCGGGCATGAGGACCAGATTCCTAACCTCGCTCTCGGGCACTGAGGACCAGATCCCTAACCTCACTCTCGGGCACTGAGGACCAGATCCCTAACCTCGCTCTCGGGCACTGAGGACCAGAATCCTGCCTCGCTGTCGGGCACTGAGTCCCAGATCCCTAACCTCACTCTCGGGTACTGAGGTCCAGATCACTAACCTCGCTCTCGATCACTGAGGTCCAGAATCCTGCCTCGCTCTCGGGCACTGAGGTCTAGAATCCAACCTCGCTCTCGGGCACTGAGTCCCAGATCCCTAACCTTGCTCTCGGGCACTGAACTCCAGATCCCTAACGTCGCTCTCGATCACTGACGCCCAGAATCCTGCCTCGCTCTCGGGCACTGAGGTCCAGAATCCAACCTCGCTCTCGGGCACTGAGGACCAGATCCTTAACCTCGCTCTCGGGCACTGAGGACCAGAATCCAACCTTGCTCTCGGGCACTGAGGACCAGAATCCTAAACTCGCTCTCGGGCACTGAGGACCAGATCCCTAACCTCTGTCTCGGGCACTGAGGACCAGATCCCTAACCTCGCTCTCGGGCACTGTGGACCAGAATCCTGCCTCACTCTCGGGCACTGAGGACCAGAATCCTAACCTCGCTCTCGAGCACTGAGGACCAGAATCCTGCCTCGCTCTCGGGCACTGTGGACCAGATCCCTAACCTCGCTCTCGGGCACTGAGTACCAGATCCCTAACCTTGCTCTCGGGCACTGAGGACCAGAATCCTGCCTCCCTCTCGGGCACTGAGGACCAGATCCCTAACCTCGGTCTCGGGCACTGAGGACCAGATCCCTAACCTCGCTCTCGGGCACTGTGGACCAGAATCCTGCCTCGCTCTCGGGCACTGAGGACCAGAATCCTAACCTCGCTCTCGGGCACTGAGGACCAGAATCCTGCCTCGCTCTCGGGCACTGAGGACCAGATCCCTAACCTCGCTCTCGGGCAATGAGGACCAGAATCCTGCCTCCCTCTCGGGCACTGAGGACCAGATCCCTAACCTCCCTCTCGGGCACTGAGGACCAGAATCCTGCCTCGCTCTCGGGCACTGAGGACCAGAATCCTAACCTCACTCTCGGGCACTGTGGACCAGAATCCTGCCTCGCTCTCAGGCACTGAGGACCAGATCCCTAACCTCGCTCTCGGGCACTGAGGACCAGAATCCTGCCTCGCTCTCGGGCACTGAGGACCAGATCCCTAACCTCGCTCTCGGGCACTGTGGACCAGAATCCTGCCTCGCTCTCGGGCACTGAGGACCAGAATCCTAACCTCGCTCTCGGGCACTGAGGACCAGAATCCAATCTCGCTCTCAGGCACTGAGGACCAGAATCCCTAACCTCGCTCTCGGGCACTGAGGACCAGAATCCTAACCTCGCTCTCGGGCACTGTGGACCAGAATCCTAACACACTCTCGGGCACTGAGGACCAGATCCCTAACCTCGCTCTCGGGCACTGAGAACCAGAATCCAACCTCGCTCTCGGGCACTGAGGACCAGAATCCCTGACCTCGCTCTTGGGCACTGAGGACCAGAATCCCTAACCTCGCTCTCGGGCACTGAGGACCAGAATCCTGCCTCACTCTCGGGCACTGAGGACCAGAATCCTAACCTCGCTCTCGGGCACTGAAGCCCAGAATCCTAACACACTCTCGGGCACTGAGGCCCAGAATCCGAACACCCTCTAGGGCACTGAGGACCAGATCCCTAACCTCGCTCTCGGGCACTGAGAACCAGAATCCAACCTCGCTCTCGGGCACTGAGGACCAGAATCCCTAACCTCGCTCTTGGGCACTGAGGACCAGAATCCCTAACCTCGCTCTCGGGCACTGAGGACCAGAATCCTGCCTCGCTCTCAGGCACTGAGGACCAGATTCCTAACCTCGCTCTCGGGCACTGAGGACCAGATCCCTAACCGCACTCTCGGGCACTGAGGACCAGATCCCTAACCTCGCTCTCGGGCACTGAGGACCAGAATCCTGCCTCGCTCTCGGGCACTGAGGCCCAGATCCCTAACCTAGCTCTCGAGCACTGAGGATCAGAATCCCTAACCTCGCTCTCGGTCACTGAGGACCAGATCCCTAACCTCGCTCTCGGGCACTGAGGACCAGAATCCTGCCTCGCTCTCGGGCACTGAGGCCCAGATCCCTAACCTAGCTCTCGAGCACTGAGGACCAGAATCCCTAACCTCGCTCTCGGGCACTGAGGACCAGATTCCTAACCTCGCTCTCGGGCACTGAGGACCAGATCCCTAACCTCACTCTCGGGCACTGAGGACCAGATCCCTAACCTCGCTCTCGGGCACTGAGGACCAGATCTCTAACCTCGCTGTCGGGCACTGAGTCCCAGATCCCTAACCTTGCTCTCGGGCACTGAACTCCAGATCCCTAACCTCGCTCTCGATCACTGACGTCCAGAATCCTGCCTCGCTCTCGGGCACTAAGGTCCAGAATCCAACCTCGCTCTCGGGCACTGAGGACCAGATCCCTAACCTCGCTCTCGGGCACTGAGGACCAGAATCCAACCTCGCTCTCGGGCACTGAGGACCAGAATCCTAAACTCGCTCTCTGGCACTGAGGACCAGATCCCTAACCTCGGTCTCGGGCACTGAGGACCAGATCCCTAACCTCGCTCTCGGGCACTGTGGACCAGAATCCTGCCTCGCTCTCGGGCACTGAGGACCAGAATCCTAACCTCGCTCTCGAGCACTGAGGACCAGAATCCTGCCTCGCTCTCGGGCACTGAGGACCAGATCCCTAACCTCGCTCTCGGGCACCGTGTACCAGATCCCTAACCTCGCTCTCGGGCACTGAGGACCAGAATCCTGCCTCCCTCTCGGGCACTGAGGACCAGATCCCTAACCTCCCTCTCGGGCACTGAGGACCAGAATCCCTAACCTCGCTCTCGGGCACTGAGGACCAGAATCTTGCCTCGCTCTCGTTCACTGAGGACCAGAATCCTAACCTCACTCTCGGGCACTGAGGACCAGAATCTTGCCTCGCTCTCGTTCACTGAGGACCAGAATCGCTAACCTCGCTCTCGGGCACTGAGGACCAGAATCCAGAACCTCGCTCTCGGGCACTGAGGACCAGAATCCTGCCTCGCTCGCGGGCACTGAGGACCAGATCCCTAACCTCGCTCTCGGGCACTGAGGACCAGATCCCTAACCTCGCTCTCGGGCACTGAGGACCAGAAACCTGCCTCCCTCTCGGGCACTGAGGACCAGAATCGTGCCTCGCTCTCGGGCACTGAGGACCAGAATCCTAAACTCGCTCTCGGGCACTGAGGACCAGTTCCCTAACCTCGGTCTCGGGCACTGAGGACCAGATCCCTAACCTCGCTCTCGGGCACTGTGGACCAGAATCCTGCCTCGCTGTCGGGCACTGAGGACCAGAATCCTAACCTCGCTCTCGGGCACTGAGGACCAGAATCCTGCCTCGCTCTCGGGCACTGAGGACCAGATCCCTAACCTCGCTCTCGGGCACTGAGGACCAGAATCCTGCCTCCCTCTCGGGCACTGAGGACCAGATCCCTAACCTCCCTCTCGGGCACTGAGGACCAGAATCCCTAACCTTTCTCTCGGGCACTGAGGACCGGAATCTTGCCTCGCTCTCGTTCACTGAGGACCAGAATCCTAACCTCACTCTCGGGCACTGTGGACCAGAATCCTGCCTCGCTCGCGGGCACTGAGGACCAGATCCCTAACCTCGCTCTCGGGCACTGAGGACCAGAATCCTGCCTCGCTCTCGGGCACTGAGGACCAGATTCCTAACCTCGCTCTCGGGCACTGTGGACCAGAATCCTGCCTCGCTCTCGGGCACTGAGGACCAGAATCCTAACCTCGCTCTCGGGCACTGAGGACCAGAATCCAATCTCGCTCTCAGGCACTGAGGACCAGAATCCCTAACCTCGCTCTCGGGCACTGAGGACCAGAATCCTAACCTTGCTCTCGGGCACTGTGGACCAGATCCCTAACCTCGCTCTCGGGCACTGAGGACCAGAATCCAACCTCGCTCTCAGGCACTGACGACCAGAATCCTAACCTCGCTCTCGGCACTGAGGCCCAGAATCCTACCTCCCTCTCGGGCACTGAGGACCATAATCCTAACCTCGCTCTCGGGCACTGAAGCCCAGAATCCTAACACACTCTCGGGCACTGAGGCCCAGAATCCGAACACCCTCTCGGGCACTGAGGACCAGATCCCTAACCTCGCTCTCGGGCACTGAGAACCAGAATCCAACCTCGCTCTCGGGCACTGAGGACCAGAATCCCTAACCTCGCTCTTGGGCACTGAGGACCAGAATCCCTAACCTCGCTCTCGGGCACTGAGGACCTGAATCCTGCCTCGCTCTCGGGCACTGAGGACCAGATTCCTAACCTCGCTCTCGGGCACTGAACACCAGATCCCAAACCTCACTCTCGGGCACTGAGGACCAGATCCCTAACCTCGCTCTCGGGCACTGAGGACCAGAATCCTGCCTCGCTCTCGGGCACTGAGGCCCAGATCCCTAACCTAGCTCTCGAGCACTGAGGACCAGAATCCCTAACCTCGCTCTCGGTCACTGAGGACCAGATCCCTAACCTCGCTCTCGGGCACTGAGGACCAGAATCCTGCCTCGCTCTCGGGCACTGAGGCCCAGATCCCAAACCTAGCTCTCGAGCACTGAGGACCAGAATCCCTAACCTCGCTCTCGGGCACTGAGGACCAGATTCCTAACCTCGCTCTCGGGCACTGACGACCAGATCCCTAACCTCACTCTCGGGCACTGAGGAACAGATCCCTAACCTCGCTCTCGGGCACTGAGGACCAGAATCCTGCCTCGCTGTCGGGCACTGAGTCCCAGATCCCTAACCTCACTCTCGGGTACTGAGGACCAGAATCCCTAACCTCACTCTCGCGCACTGAGGACCAGAATCCCCAACCTCGCTCTCGGGCACTGAGGACCAGACCCGTACCTCGCTCTCAGGCACTGAGGACCAGACCCGTACCTCGCTCTCGGGTACTGAGGACCAGAATCCCTAACCTCGCTCTCGGGTACTGAGGACCAGAATCCCAATTCTCGCTCTCGGGCACTGAGGACCAGAATCCCTAACCTCGCTCTCGGGTACTGAGGACCAGAATCCAACCTCGCTCTCGGGCACTGAGGACCAAAATCCTGCCTCGCTCTCGGGTACTGAGGACCAGAATCCAACATTGCTCTCAGGAACTGAGGACCAGAATCCCTAACCTCGCTCTCGGGCACTGAGGACCAGAATCCTAACCTCGCTCTCGGGCACTGAGGACCAGATCCCTAACCTCGCTCTCGGGCACTGAGGACCAGATCCCTAACCTTGCTCTCGGGCACTGAGGACCAGAATCCTAACCTCGCTCTCGGGCACTGAGGCCCAGAATCCTAACACACTCTCGGGCACTGAGGCCCAGAATCCTAACACCCTCTCGGGCACTGAGGACCAGATCCCTAACCTCGCTCTCGGGCACTGAGGACCAGAATGCTAACACCCTCTCGGGCACTGAGGACCAGAATCCCTAACCTCGCTCTCAGGCATTGAGGACCAGAATCCATCCTCGCTCTCGGGCACTGAGGACCAGAATCCCTAACCTCGCTCTCGGGCACTGAGGACCAGATCCCTAACCTCGCTCTCAGGCACTGAGGACCAGAATCCAACCTCACTCTCGGGCACTGAGGACCAGAATCGCTAACCTCGCTCTCAGGCATTGAGGATCAGAATCCTGCCTCGCTCGCGGGCACTGAGGACCAGATCCCTAACTTCGCTCTCGGGCACTGAGGACCAGATCCCTAACCTCGCTCTCGGGCACTGAGGACCAGAAACCTGCCTCCCTCTCGGGCACTGAGGACCAGAATCGTGCCTCGCTCTCGGGCACTGAGGACCAGAATCCTAAACTCGCTCTCGGGCACTGAGGACCAGATCCCTAACCTCGCTCTCGGGCACTGAGGACCAGATCCCTAACCTCACTCTCGGGCACTGTGGACCAGAATCCTGCCTCGCTCTCGGGCACTGAGGACCAGAATCCTAACCTCGCTCTCGGGCACTGAGGACCAGAATCCTGCCTCGCTCTCGGGCACTGAGGACCAGATCCCTAACCTCGCTCTCGGGCACTGATGACCAGAATCCTGCCTCCCTCTCGGGCACTGAGGACCAGATCCCTAACCTCCCTCTCGGGCACTGAGGACCAGAATCCCTAACCTTTCTCTCGGGCACTGAGGACCAGAATCCTAACCTCACTCTCGGGCACTGTGGACCAGAATCCTGCCTCGCTCTCGGGCATTGAGGACCAGATCCCTAACCTCGCTCTCGGGCACTGAGGACCAGAATCCTGCCTCGCTCTCGGGCACTGAGGACCAGATCCCTAACCTCGCTCTCGGGCACTATGGACCAGAATCCTGCCTCGCTCTCGGGCACTGAGGACCAGAATCCTAACCTCGCTCTCGGGCACTGAGGACCAGAATCCAATCTCGCTCTCCGGCACTGAGGACCAGAATCCCTAACCTCGCTCTCGGGCACTGAGGACCAGAATCCTAACCTCGCTCTCGGGCACTGTGGACCAGATCCCTAACCTCGCTCTCGGGCACTGAGGACCAGAATCCAACCTCGCTCTCAGGCACTGACGACCAGAATCCTACCTCCCTCTCTGGCACTGAGGACCAGAATCCTAACCTCGCTCTCGGGCACTGAAGCCCAGAATCCTAACACACTCTCGGGCACTGAGGCCCAGAATCCGAACACCCTCACGGGCACTGAGGACCAGATCCCTAACCTCGCTCTCGGGCAATGAGAACCAGAATCCAACCTCGCTCTCGGGCACTGAGGACCAGAATCCCTAACCTCGCTCTTGGGCACTGTGGACCAGAATCCCTAACCTCGCTCTCGGGCACTGAGGACCAGAATCCTGCCTCGCTCTCGGGCACTGAGGACCAGATTCCTAACCTCGCTCTCGGGCACTGAGGACCAGATCCCTAACCTCACTCTCGGGCACTGAGGACCAGATCCCTAACCTCGCTCTCGGGCTCTGAGGACCAGAATCCTGCCTCGCTCTCGGTCACTGAGGCCCAGATCCCTAACCTAGCTCTCGAGCACTGAGGACCAGATCCCTAAACTCACTCTCGGGCACTGAGGACCAGATCCCTAACCTCGCTCTCGGGCACTGAGGACCAGAATCCTGCCTCGCTGTCGGGCACTGAGTCCCAGATCCCTAACCTCACTCTCGGGTACTGAGGTCCAGATCACTAACCTCGCTCTCGATCACTGAGGTCCAGAATCCTGCCTCGCTCTCGGGCACTGAGGTCTAGAATCCAACCTCGCTCTCGGGCACTGAGGACCAGATCCCTAACCTCGCTCTCGGGCACTGAGGACCAGAATCCAACCTCGCTCTCGGGCACTGAGGACCAGAATCCTAAACTCGCTCTCGGGCACTGAGGACCAGATCCCTAACCTCGCTCTCGGGCACTGTGGACCAGAATCCTGCCTCGCTCTCGGGCACTGAGGACCAGAATCCTAACCTCGCTCTCGAGCACTGAGGACCAGAATCCTGCCTCGCTCTCGGGCACTGAGGACCAGATCCCTAACCTCGCTCTCGGGCACTGAGGACCAGATCCCTAACCTCGCTCTCGGGCACTGAGGACCAGAATCCCTAACCTCGCTCTCGGGCACTGAAGACCAGAATCTTGCCTCGCTCTAGTTCACTGAGGACCAGAATCCTAACCTCACTCTCGGGCACTGTGGACCAGAATCCTGCCTCGCTCGCGGGCACTGAGGACCAGATCCCTAACCTCCCTCTCGGGCACTGAGGACCAGAATCCCTAACCTCGCTCTCGGGCACTGAAGACCAGAATTGCGAACCTCGCTCTCGGGCACTGAGGACCAGAATCCAGAACCTCGCTCTCGGGCACTGAGGACCAGAATCCTGCCTCGCTCGCGGGCACTGAGGACCAGATCCCTAACCTCGCTCTCGGGCACTGAGAACCAGATCCCTAACCTCGCTCTCGGGCACTGAGGACCAGAAACCTGCCTCCCTCTCGGGCACTGAGGACCAGAATCGTGCCTCGCTCTCGGGCACTGAGGACCAGAATCCTAAACTCGCTCTCGGGCACTGAGGACCAGATCCCTAACCTCGGTCTCGGGCACTGAGGACCAGATCCCTAACCTCGCTCTCGGGCACTGTGGACCAGAATCCTGCCTCGCTCTCGGGCACTGAGGACCAGAATGCTAACCTCGCTCTCGGGCACTGAGGACCAGAATCCTGCCTCGCTCTCGGGCACTGAGGACCAGATCCCTAACCTCGCTCTCGGGCACTGAGGACCAGAATCCTGCCTCCCTCTCGGGCACTGAGGACCAGATCCCTAACCTCCCTCTCGGGCACTGAGGACCAAAATCCCTAACCTTTCTCTCGGGCACTGAGGACCAGAATCTTGCCTCGCTCTCGTATACTGAGGATCAGAATCCTAACCTCACTCTCGGGCACTGTGGACCAGAATCCTGCCTCGCTCTCGGGCACTGAGGACCAGATCCCTAACCTCGCTCTCGGGCACTGAGGACCAGAATCCTGCCTCGCTCTCGGGCACTGAGGACCAGATCCCTAACCTCGCTCTCGGGCACTGATGACCAGAATCCTGCCTCCCTCTCGGGCACTGAGGACCAGATCCCTAACCTCCCTCTCGGGCACTGAGGACCAGAATCCCTAACCTTTCTCTCGGGCACTGAGGACCAGAATCCTAACCTCACTCTCGGGCACTGTGGACCAGAATCCTGCCTCGCTCTCGGGCATTGAGGACCAGATCCCTAACCTCGCTCTCGGGCACTGAGGACCAGAATCCTGCCTCGCTCTCGGGCACTGAGGACCAGATCCCTAACCTCGCTCTCGGGCACTATGGACCAGAATCCTGCCTCGCTCTCGGGCACTGAGGACCAGAATCCTAACCTCGCTCTCGGGCACTGAGGACCAGAATCCAATCTCGCTCTCCGGCACTGAGGACCAGAATCCCTAACCTCGCTCTCGGGCACTGAGGACCAGAATCCTAACCTCGCTCTCGGGCACTGTGGACCAGATCCCTAACCTCGCTCTCGGGCACTGAGGACCAGAATCCAACCTCGCTCTCAGGCACTGACGACCAGAATCCTACCTCCCTCTCTGGCACTGAGGACCAGAATCCTAACCTCGCTCTCGGGCACTGAAGCCCAGAATCCTAACACACTCTCGGGCACTGAGGCCCAGAATCCGAACACCCTCACGGGCACTGAGGACCAGATCCCTAACCTCGCTCTCGGGCACTGAGAACCAGAATCCAACCTCGCTCTCGGGCACTGAGGACCAGAATCCCTAACCTCGCTCTTGGGCACTGTGGACCAGAATCCCTAACCTCGCTCTCGGGCACTGAGGACCAGAATCCTGCCTCGCTCTCGGGCACTGAGGACCAGATTCCTAACCTCGCTCTCGGGCACTGAGGACCAGATCCCTAACCTCACTCTCGGGCACTGAGGACCAGATCCCTAACCTCGCTCTCGGGCTCTGAGGACCAGAATCCTGCCTCGCTCTCGGTCACTGAGGCCCAGATCCCTAACCTAGCTCTCGAGCACTGAGGACCAGATCCCTAAACTCACTCTCGGGCACTGAGGACCAGATCCCTAACCTCGCTCTCGGGCACTGAGGACCAGAATCCTGCCTCGCTGTCGGGCACTGAGTCCCAGATCCCTAACCTCACTCTCGGGTACTGAGGTCCAGATCACTAACCTCGCTCTCGATCACTGAGGTCCAGAATCCTGCCTCGCTCTCGGGCACTGAGGTCTAGAATCCAACCTCGCTCTCGGGCACTGAGGACCAGATCCCTAACCTCGCTCTCGGGCACTGAGGACCAGAATCCAACCTCGCTCTCGGGCACTGAGGACCAGAATCCTAAACTCGCTCTCGGGCACTGAGGACCAGATCCCTAACCTCGCTCTCGGGCACTGTGGACCAGAATCCTGCCTCGCTCTCGGGCACTGAGGACCAGAATCCTAACCTCGCTCTCGAGCACTGAGGACCAGAATCCTGCCTCGCTCTCGGGCACTGAGGACCAGATCCCTAACCTCGCTCTCGGGCACTGAGGACCAGATCCCTAACCTCGCTCTCGGGCACTGAGGACCAGATCCCTAACCTCGCTCTCGGGCACTGAGGACCAGAATCCCTAACCTCGCTCTCGGGCACTGAAGACCAGAATCTTGCCTCGCTCTAGTTCACTGAGGACCAGAATCCTAACCTCACTCTCGGGCACTGTGGACCAGAATCCTGCCTCGCTCGCGGGCACTGAGGACCAGATCCCTAACCTCCCTCTCGGGCACTGAGGACCAGAATCCCTAACCTCGCTCTCGGGCACTGAAGACCAGAATTGCGAACCTCGCTCTCGGGCACTGAGGACCAGAATCCAGAACCTCGCTCTCGGGCACTGAGGACCAGAATCCTGCCTCGCTCGCGGGCACTGAGGACCAGATCCCTAACCTCGCTCTCGGGCACTGAGAACCAGATCCCTAACCTCGCTCTCGGGCACTGAGGACCAGAAACCTGCCTCCCTCTCGGGCACTGAGGACCAGAATCGTGCCTCGCTCTCGGGCACTGAGGACCAGAATCCTAAACTCGCTCTCGGGCACTGAGGACCAGATCCCTAACCTCGGTCTCGGGCACTGAGGACCAGATCCCTAACCTCGCTCTCGGGCACTGTGGACCAGAATCCTGCCTCGCTCTCGGGCACTGAGGACCAGAATGCTAACCTCGCTCTCGGGCACTGAGGACCAGAATCCTGCCTCGCTCTCGGGCACTGAGGACCAGATCCCTAACCTCGCTCTCGGGCACTGAGGACCAGAATCCTGCCTCCGTCTCGGGCACTGAGGACCAGATCCCTAACCTCCCTCTCGGGCACTGAGGACCAAAATCCCTAACCTTTCTCTCGGGCACTGAGGACCAGAATCTTGCCTCGCTCTCGTATACTGAGGACCAGAATCCTAACCTCACTCTCGGGCACTGTGGACCAGAATCCTGCCTCGCTCTCGGGCACTGAGGACCAGATCCCTAACCTCGCTCTCGGGCACTGAGGACCAGAATCCTGCCTCGCTCTCGGGCACTGAGGACCAGATCCCTAACCTCGCTCTCGGGCACTGTGGACCAGAATCCTGCCTCGCTCTCGGGCACTGAGGACCAGAATCCTAACCTCGCTCTCGGGCACTGAGGACCAGAATCCAATCTCGCTCTCAGGCACTGAGGACCAGAATCCCTAACCTCGCTCTCGGGCACTGAGGACCAGAATCCTAACCTCGCTCTCGGGCACTGAGGACCAGAATCCTGCCTCGCTCGCGGGCACTGAGGACCAGATCCCTAACCTCGCTCTCGGGCACTGAGGACCAGATCCCTAACCTCGCTCTCGGGCACTGAGGACCAGAAACCTGCCTCCCTCTCGGGCACTGAGGACCAGAATTGTGCCTCGCTCTCGGGCACTGAGGACCAGAATCCTAAACTCGCTCTCGGGCACTGAGGACCAGATCCCTAACCTCGGTCTCGGGCACTGAGGACCAGATCCCTAACCTCGCTCTCGGGCACTGTGGACCAGAATCCTGCCTCACTCTTGGGCACTGAGGACCAGATCCCTAACCTCGCTCTCGGGCACTGAGGACCAGAATGCTGCCTCGCTCTCGGGCACTGAGGACCAGATCCCTAACCTCGCTCTCGGGCACTGTGGACCAGAATCCTGCCTCGCTCTCGGGCACTGAGGACCAGAATCCTAACCTCGCTCTCGGGCACTGAGGACCAGAATCCAATCTCGCTCTCAGGCACTGTGGACCAGATCCCTAACCTCGCTCTCGGGCACTGAGGACCAGAATCCAACCTCGCTCTCAGGCACTGACGACCAGAATCCTAACCTCGCTCTCGGCACTGAGGCCCAGAATCCTACCTCCCTCTCGGGCACTGAGGACCAGAATCCTAACCTCGCTCTCGGGCACTGAAGCCCAGAATCCTAACACACTCTCGGGCACTGAGGCCCAGAATCCGAACACCCTCTCGGGCACTGAGGACCAGATCCCTAACCTCACTCTCGGGCACTGAGAACCAGAATCCAACCTCGCTCTCGGGCACTGAGGACCAGAATCCCTAACCTCGCTCTTGGGCACTGAGGACCAGAATCCCTAACCTCGCTCTCGGGCACTGAGGACCAGAATCCTGCCTCGCTCTCGGGCACTGAGGACCAGATTCCTAACCTCGCTCTCGGGCACTGAGGACCAGATCCCTAACCTCACTCTTGGGCACTGAGGACCAGATCCCTAACCTCGCTCTCGGGCACTGAGGACCAGAATCCTGCCTCGCTCTCGGGCACTGAGGCCCAGATCCCTAACCTAGCTCTCGAGCACTGAGGACCAGAATCCCTAACCTCGCTCTCGGTCACTGAGGACCAGATCCCTAACCTCGCTCTCGGGCACTGAGGACCAGAATCCTGCCTCGCTCTCGGGCACTGAGGACCAGATCCCTAACCTCCCTCTCGGGCACTGAGGACCAGAATCCTAACCTCGCTCTCGGGCACTGAGGACCAGAATCCTGCCTCGCTCGCGGGCACTGAGGACCAGATCCCTAACCTCGCTCTCGGGCACTGAGGACCAGATCCCTAACCTCGCTCTCGGGCACTGAGGACCAAAAACCTGCCTCCCTCTCGGGCACTGAGGACCAGAATCGTGCCTCGCTCTCGGGCACTGAGGACCAGAATCCTAACCTCACTCTCGGGTACTGAGGACCAGAATCCCTAACTTCGCTCTCGCGCACTGAGGACCAGAATCCCCAACCTCGCTCTCGGGCACTGAGGACCAGACCCGTACCTCGCTCTCAGGCACTGAGGACCAGACCCGTACCTCGCTCTCGGGCACTGAGGACCGGAATCCCTAACCACGCTCTCGGGTACTGAGGACCAAAATCCAACCTCGCTCTCGGGCACTGAGGACCAAAATCCTGCCTCGCTCTCGGGTACTGAGGACCAGAATCCAACATTGCTCTCAGGAACTGAGGACCAGAATCCCTAACCTCGCTCTCGGGCACTGAGGACCAGAATCCTAACCTCGCTCTCGGGCACTGAGGACCAGATCCCTAACCTCGCTCTCGGGCACTGAGGACCAGATCCCTAACCTCGCTCTCGGGCACTGAGGACCAGAATCCAACCTCGCTCTCGGGCACTGAGGACCAGAATCCTAACCTCGCTCTCGGGCACTGAGGCCCAGAATCCTAACACACTCTCGGGCACTGAGGCCCAGAATCCTAACACCCTCTCGGGCACTGAGGACCAGATCCCTAACCTCGCTCTCGGGCACTGAGGACCAGAATACTAACACCCTCTCGGGCACTGAGGACCAGAATCCCTAACCTCGCTCTCGGGCACTGAGGACCAGAATCCTAAACTCGCTCTCGGGCACTGAGGACCAGATCCCTAACCTCGCTCTCGGGCACTGAGGACCAGATCCCTAACCTCACTCTCGGGCACTGTGGACCAGAATCCTGCCTCGCTCTCGGGCACTGAGGACCAGAATCCTAACCTCGCTCTCAGGCACTGAGGACCAGAATCCTGCCTCGCTCTCGGGCACTGAGGACCAGATCCCTAACCTCGCTCTCGGGCACTGAGGACCAGAATCCTGCCTCCCTCTCTGGCACTGAGGACCAGATCCCTAACCTCCCTCTCGGGCACTGAGGACCAGAATGCCTAACCTTTCTCTCGGGCACTGAGGACCAGAATCCTAACCTCACTCTCGGGCACTGTGGACCAGAATCCTGCCTCGCTCTCGGGCACTGAGGACCAGATCCCTAACCTCGCTCTCGGGCACTGAGGACCAGAATCCTGCCTCGCTCTCGGGCACTGAGGACCAGATCCCTAACCTCGCTCTCGGGCACTGTGGACCAGAATCCTGCCTCGCTCTCGGGCACTGAGGACCAGAATCCAATCTCGCTCTCAGGCACTGAGGACCAGAATCCCTAACCTCGCTCTCGGGCACTGAGGACCAGAATCCTAACCTCGGTCTCGGGCACTGAGGACCAGAATCCTGCCTCGCTCGCGGGCACTGAGGACCAGATCCCTAACCTCGCTCTCGGACACTGAGGACCAGATCCCTAACCTCGCTCTCGGGCACTGACGACCAGAAACCTGCCTCCCTCTCGGGCACTGAGGACCAGAATCGTGCCTCGCTCTCGGGCACTGAGGACCAGAATCCTAAACTCGCTCTCGGGCACTGAGGACCAGATCCCTAACCTCGGTCTCGGGCACTGAGGACCAGATCCCTAACCTCGCTCTCGGGCACTGTGGACCAGAATCCTGCCTCGCTCTCGTTCACTGAGGACCAGAATCCTAACCTCACTCTCGGGCACTGTGGACCAGAATCCTGCCTCGCTCTTGGGCACTGAGGACCAGATCCCGAACCTCGCTCTCGGGCACTGAGGACCAGAATCCTGCCTCGCTCTCGGGCACTGAGGACCAGATCCCTAACCTCGCTCTCGGGCACTGTGGACCAGAATCCTGCCTCGCTCTCGGGCACTGAGGACCAGAATCCTAACCTCGCTCTCGGGCACTGAGGACCAGAATCCAATCTCGCTCTCAGGCACTGTGGACCAGATCCCTAACCTCGCTCTCGGGCACTGAGGACCAGAATCCAACCTCGCTCTCAGGCACTGACGACCAGAATCCTAACCTCGCTCTCGGCACTGAGGCCCAGAATCCTACCTCCCTCTCGGGCACTGAGGACCAGAATCCTAACCTGGCTCTCGGGCACTGAAGCCCAGAATCCTAACACACTCTCGGGCACTGAGGCCCAGAATCCGAACACCCTCTCGGGCACTGAGGACCAGATCCCTAACCTCGCTCTCGGGCACTGAGAACCAGAATCCAACCTCGCTCTCGGGCACTGAGGACCAGAATCCCTAACCTCGCTCTTGGGCACTGAGGACCAGAATCCCTAACCTCGCTCTCGGGCACTGAGGACCAGAATCCTGCCTCGCTCTCGGGCACTGAGGACCAGATTCCTAACCTCGCTCTCGGGCACTGAGGACCAGATCCCTAACCTCACTCTTGGGCACTGAGGACCAGATCCCTAACCTCGCTCTCGGGCACTGAGGACCAGAATCCTGCCTCGCTCTCGGGCACTGAGGCCCAGATCCCTAACCTAGCTCTCGGGCACTGAGGACCAGAATCCCTAACCTCGCTCTCGGTCACTGAGGACTAGATCCCTAACCTCGCTCTCGGGCACTGAGGACCAGAATCCTGCCTCACTCTCGGGCACTGAGGCCCAGATCCCTAACCTAGCTCTCGATCACTGAGGACCAGAATCCCTAACCTCGCTCTCGGGCACTGAGGACCAGATTCCTAACCTCGCTCTCGGGCACTGAGGACCAGATCCCTAACCTCACTCTCGGGCACTGAGGACCAGAACCCTAACCTCGCTCTCGGGCACTGAGGACCAGAATCCTGCCTCGCTGTCGGGCACTGAGTCCCAGATCCCTAACCTCACTCTCGGGTACTGAGGACCAGAATCCCTAACCTCGCTCTCGCGCACTGAGGACCAGAATCCCCAACCTCGCTCTCGGGCACTGAGGACCAGACCCGTACCTCGCTCTCAGGCACTGAGGACCAGACCCGTACCTCGCTCTCGGGCACTGAGGACCAGAATCCCTAACCTCGCTCTCGGGTACTGAGGACCAAAATCCAAACTCGCTCTCGGGCACTGAGGACCAAAATCCTGCCTCGCTCTCAGGTACTGAGGACCAGAATCCAACATTGCTCTCAGGAACTGAGGACCAGAATCCCTAACCTCGCTCTCGGGCACTGAGGACCAGAATCCTAACCTCGCTCTCGGGCACTGAGGACCAGATCCCTAACCTCGCTCTCGGGCACTGAGGACCAGATCCCTAACCTCGCTCTCGGGCACTGAGGACCAGAATCCAACCTCGCTCTCGGGCACTGAGGACCAGAATCCTAACCTCGCTCTCGGGCACTGAGGCCCAGAATCCTAACACACTCTCGGGCACTGAGGCCCAGAATCCTAACACCCTCTCGGGCACTGAGGACCAGATCCCTAACCTCGCTCTCGGGCACTGAGGACCAGAATACTAACACCCTCTCGGGCACTGAGGACCAGAATCCCTAACCTCGCTCTCGGGCACTGAGGACCAGAATCCTAAACTCGCTCTCGGGCACTGAGGACCAGATCCCTAACCTCGCTCTCGGGCACTGAGGACCAGATCCCTAACCTCACTCTCGGGCACTGTGGACCAGAATCCTGCCTCGCTCTCGGGCACTGAGGACCAGAATCCTAACCTCGCTCTCGGGCACTGAGGACCAGAATCCTGCCTCGCTCTCGGGCACTGAGGACCAGAATCCTAACCTCACTCTCGGGCACTGTGGACCAGAATCCTGCCTCGCTCTCAGGCACTGAGGACCAGATCCCTAACCTCGCTCTCGGGCACTGAGGACCAGAATCCTGCCTCGCTCTCGGGCACTGAGGACAGATCCCTAACCTCCCTCTCGGGCACTGTGGACCAGAATCCTGCCTCGCTCTCGGGCACTGAGGACCAGAATCCTAACCTCGCTCTCGGGCACTGAGGACCAGAATCCAATCTCGCTCTCAGGCACTGAGGACCAGAATCCCTAACCTCGCTCTCGGGCACTGAGGACCAGAATCCGAACCTCGCTCTCGGGCACTGTGGACCAGATCCCTAACCTCGCTCTCGGGCACTGAGGACCAGAATCCAACCTCGCTCTCAGGCACTGACGACCAGAATCCTAACCTCGCTCTCGGCACTGAGGCCCAGAATCCTACCTCCCTCTCGGGCACTGAGGACCAGAATCCTAACCTCGCTCTCGGGCACTGAAGCCCAGAATCCTAACACACTCTCGGGCACTGAGGCCCAGAATCCGAACACCCTCTCGGGCACTGAGGACCAGATCCCTAACCTCGCTCTCGGGCACTGAGAACCAGAATCCAACCTCACTCTCGGGCACTGAGGACCAGAATCCCTAACCTCGCTCTCGGGCACTGAGGCCCAGAATCCTGCCTCGCTCTCGGGCACTGAGGACCAGAATCCCTAACCTCGCTCTCGGGCACTGAGGACCAGAATCCTGCCTCGCTCTCGGGCACTGAGGACCAGATTCCTAACCTCGCTCTCGGGCACTGAGGAACAGATCCCTAACCTCACTCTCGGGCACTGAGGACCAGATCCCTAACCTCGCTCTCGGGCACTGAGGACCAGAATCCTGCCTCGCTCTCGGGCACTGAGGCCCAGATCCCTAACCTAGCTCTCGAGCACTGAGGACCAGAATCCCTAACCTCGCTCTCGGTCACTGAGGACCAGATCCCTAACCTCGCTCTCGGGCACTGAGGACCAGAATCCTGCCTCGCTCTCTGGCACTGAGGCCCAGATCCCAAACCTAGCTCTCGAGCACTGAGGACCAGAATCCCTAACCTCGCTCTCGGGCACTGAGGACCAGATCCCTAACCTCGCTCTCGGGCACTGAGTCCCAGATCCCTAACCTCACTCTCGGGTACTGAGGTCCAGATCACTAACCTCGCTCTCGATCACTGAGGTCCAGAATCCTGCCTCGCTCTCGGGCACTGAGGTCTGGAATCCAACCTCGCTCTCGGGCACTGAGGACCAGATCCCTAACCTCGCTCTCGGGCACTGAGGACCAGAGCTCTAACCTCGCTGTCGGGCACTGAGTCCCAGATCCCTAACCTTGCTCTCGGGCACTGAACTCCAGATCCCTAACCTCGCTCTCGATCACTGACGTCCAGAATCCTGCCTCGCTCTCGGGCACTGAGGTCCAGAATCCAACCTCGCTCTCGGGCACTGAGGACCAGATCCCTAACCTCGCTCTCGGGCACTGAGGACCAGATCCCTAACCTCGGTCTCGGGCACTGAGGACCAGAACCCTAACCTCGCTCTCGGGCACTGAGGACCAGATCCCTAACCTCCCTCTCGGGCACTGAGGACCAGAATCCCTAACCTCGCTCTCGGGCACTGAAGACCAGAATCTTGCCTCGCTCTAGTTCACTGAGGACCAGAATCCTAACCTCACTCTCGGGCACTGTGGACCAGAATCCTGCCTCGCTCTCGGGCACTGAGGACCAGATCCCTAACCTCCCTCTCGGGCACTGAGGACCAGAATCCCTAACCTCGCTCTCGGGCACTGAGGACCAGAATCGCTAACCTCGCTCTCGGGCACTGAGGACCAGAATCCAGAACCTCGCTCTCGGGCACTGAGGACCAGAATCCTGACTCGCTCGCGGGCACTGAGGACCAGATCCCTAACCTCGCTCTCGGGCACTGAGGACCAGATCCCTAACCTCGCTCTCGGGCACTGTGGACCAGAAACCTGCCTCCCTCTCGGGCACTGAGGACCAGAATCGTGCCTCGCTCTCGGGCACTGAGGACCAGAATCCTAAACTCGCTCTCGGGCACTGAGGACCAGATCCCTAACCTCGGTCTCGGGCACTGAGGACCAGATCCCTAACCTCGGTCTCGGGCACTGAGGACCAGATCCCTAACCTCGCTCTCGGGCACTGAGGACCAGAATCCTGCCTCCCTCTCGGGCACTGAGGACCAGATCCCTAACCTCCCCCTCGGGCACTGAGGACCAAAATCCCTAACCTATCTCTCGGGCACTGAGGACCAGAATCTTGCCTCGCTCTCGTTCACTGAGGACCAGAATCCAAACCTCACTCTCGGGCACTGTGGACCAGAATCCTGCCTCGCTCTCGGGCACTGAGGACCAGATCCCTAACCTCGCTCTCAGGCACTGAGGACCAGAATCCTGCCTCGCTCTCGGGCACTGAGGACCAGATCCCTAACCTCGCTCTCGGGCACTGTGGACCAGAATCCTGCCTCGCTCTCGGGCACTGAGGACCAGAATCCTAACCTCGCTCTCGGGCACTGAGGACCAGAATCCAATCTCGCTCTCAGGCACTGAGGACCAGAATCCCTAACCTCGCTCTCGGGCACTGAGGACCAGAATCCTAACCTCGCTCTCGGGCACTGTGGACCAGATCCCTAACCTCGCTCTCGGGCACTGAGGACCAGAATCCAACCTCGCTCTCAGGCACTGACGACCAGAATCCTAACCTCGCTCTCGGCACTGAGGCCCAGAATCCTACCTCCCTCTCGGGCACTGAGGACCAGAATCCTAACCTCGCTCTCGGGCACTGAAGCCCAGAATCCTAACACACTCTCGGGCACTAAGGCCCAGAATCCGAACACCCTCTCGGGCACTGAGGACCAGATCCCTAACCTCGCTCTCGGGCACTGAGAACCAGAATCCAACCTCGCTCTCGGGCACTGAGGACCAGAATCCCTAACCTCGCTCTTGGGCACTGAGGACCAGAATCCCTAACCTCACTCTCGGGCACTGAGGACCAGAATCCTGCCTCGCTCTCCGGCACTGAGGACCAGATTCCTAACCTCGCTCTCGAGCACTGAGGAATAGAATCCCTAACCTCGCTCTCGGTCACTGAGGACCAGATCCCTAACCTCGCTCTCGGGCACTGAGGACCAGAATCCTGCCTCGCTCTCGGGCACTGAGGCCCAGATCCCTAACCTAGCTCTCGAGCACTGAGGACCAGAATCCCTAACCTCGCTCTCGGGCACTGAGGACCAGATTCCTAACCTCGCTCTCGGGCACTGAGGACCAGATCCCTAACCTCGCTCTCGGGCACTGAGTACCAGATCCCTAACCTCGCTCTCGGGCACTGAGGACCAGAATCCTGCCTCCCTCTCGGGCACTGAGGACCAGATCCCTAACCTCCCTCTCGGGCACTGAGGACCAGAATCCCAAACCTCGCTCTCGGGCACTGAGGACCAGAATCTTGCCTCGCTCTCGTTCACTGAGGACCAGAATCCTAACCTCGCTCTCGGGCACTGAGGACCAGAATCGCTAACCTCGCTCTCGGGCACTGAGGACCAGATCCCTAACCTCGCTCTCGGGCACTGAGGACCAGAATCCTGCCTCACTCTCGGGCACTGTGGACCAGATCCCTAACCTCGCTCTCGGGCACTGTGGACCAGAATCCTGCCTCGCTCTCGGGCACTGAGGACCAGATCCCTAACCTCGCTCTCGGGCACTGAGGACCAGAATCCAACCTCGCTCTCGGGCACTGAGGACCAGAATCCCTAACCTCGCTCTTGGGCACTGAGGACCAGAATCCCTAACCTTGCTCTCGGGCACTGAGGACCAGAATCCTGCCTCGCTCTCGGGCACTGAAGACCAGAATCCAACCTCGCTCTCGGGCACTGAGGACCAGAATCCCTAACCTCGCTCTCGGGCACTGAGGACCAGAATCCCTAACCTCGCTCTTGGGCACTGAGGACCAGAATCCCTAACCTCGCTCTCGGGCACTGAGGACCAGATTCCTAACCTCGCTCTCGGGCACTGAGGACCAGATCCCTAACCTCACTCTCGGGCACTGAGGACCAGATCCCTAACCTCGCTCTCGGGCACTGAGGACCAGAATCCTGCCTCGCTGTCGGGCACTGAGTCCCAGATCCCTAACCTCACTCTCGGGTACTGAGGTCCAGATCACTAACCTCGCTCTCGATCACTGAGGTCCAGAATCCTGCCTCGCTCTCGGGCACTGAGGTCTAGAATCCAACCTCGCTCTCGGGCACTGAGGACCAGATCCCTAACCTCGCTCTCGGGCACTGAGGACCAGATCTCTAACCTCGCTGTCGGGCACTGAGTCCCAGATCCCTAACCTTGCTCTCGGGCACTGAACTCCAGATCCCTAACCTCGCTCTCAATCACTGAGGTCCAGAATCCTGCCTCGCTCTCGGGCACTGAGGTCCAGAATCCAACCTCGCTCTCGGGCACTGAGGACCAGATCCCTAACCTCGCTCTCGGGCACTGAGGACCAGAATCCAACCTCGCTCTCGGGCACTTAGGACCAGAATCCTAAACTCGCTCTCGGGCACTGAGGACCAGATCCCTAACCTCGGTCTCGGGCACTGAGGACCAGATCCCTAACCTCGCTCTCATGCACTGTGGACCAGAATCCTGCCTCGCTCTCGGGCACTGAGGACCAGAATCCTAACCTCGCTCTCGAGCTCTGAGGACCAGAATCCTGCCTCGCTCTCGGGCACTGAGGACCAGATCCCTAACCTCGCTCTCGGGCACTGAGTACCAGATCCCTAACCTCGCTCTCGGGCACTGAGGACCAGAATCCTGCCTCCCTCTCGGGCACTGAGGACCAGATCCCTAACCTCCCTCTCGGGCACTGAGGACCAGAATCCCAAACCTCGCTCTCGGGCACTGAGGACCAGAATCTTGCCTCGCTCTCGTTCACTGAGGACCAGAATCCTAACCTCGCTCTCGGGCACTGAGGACCAGAATCGCTAACCTCGCTCTCGGGCACTGAGGACCAGATCCCTAACCTCGCTCTCGGGCACTGAGGACCAGAATCCTGCCTCACTCTCGGGCACTGTGGACCAGATCCCTAACCTCGCTCTCGGGCACTGTGGACCAGAATCCTGCCTCGCTCTCGGGCACTGAGGACCAGATCCCTAACCTCGCTCTCGGGCACTGAGGACCAGAATCCAACCTCGCTCTCGGGCACTGAGGACCAGAATCCCTAACCTCGCTCTTGGGCACTGAGGACCAGAATCCCTAACCTTGCTCTCGGGCACTGAGGACCAGAATCCTGCCTCGCTCTCGGGCACTGAAGACCAGAATCCAACCTCGCTCTCGGGCACTGAGGACCAGAATCCCTAACCTCGCTCTCGGGCACTGAGGACCAGAATCCCTAACCTCGCTCTTGGGCACTGAGGACCAGAATCCCTAACCTCGCTCTCGGGCACTGAGGACCAGAATCCTGCCTCGCTCTCGGGCACTGAAGACCAGATCCCTAACCTTGCTCTCGGGCACTGAGGACCAGATCCCTAACCTCGCTCTCGGGCACTGAGGACCAGATCCCTAACCTCACTCTCGGGCACTGAGGACCAGATCCCTAACCTCGCTCTCGGGCACTGAGGACCAGAATCCTGCCTCGCTCTCGGGCACTGAGGCCCAGATCCCTAACCTTGCTCTCGGGCACTGACATCCAGATCCCTAACCTCGCTCTCGATCACTGAGGTCCAGAATCCTGCCTCGCTCTCGGGCACTGAGGTCCAGAATCCAACCTCGCTCTCGGGCACTGAGGACCAGATCCCTAACCTCGCTCTCGGGCACTGAGGACCAGAATCCAACCTCGCTCTCGGGCACTGAGGACCAGATCCCTAACCTCGCTCTCGGGCACTGAGGTCCAGAATCCTGCCTCGCTCTCGGGCACTGAGGACCAGAATCCTAAACTCGCTCTCGGGCACTGAGGACCAGATCCCTAACCTCAGTCTCGGGCACTGAGGACCAGATCCCTAACCTCGCTCTCGGGCACTGTGGACCAGAATCCTGCCTCGCTCTCGGGCACTGAGGACCAGAATCCTAACCTCGCTCTCGGGCACTGAGGACCAGAATCCTGCCTCGCTCTCGGGCACTGAGGACCAGATCCCTAACCTCGCTCTCGGGCACTGAGTACCAGATCCCTAACCTCGCTCTCGGGCACTGAGGACCAGAATCCTGCCTCCCTCTAGGGCACTGAGGACCAGATCCCAAAACCTCCCTCTCGGGCACTGAGGACCAGAATCCCTAACCTCGCTCTCGGGCACCGAGGACCAGAATCTTGCCTCGCTCTCGTTCACTGAGGACCAGAATCCTAACCTCACTCTCGGGCACTGAGGACCGGAATCCTGCCTCGCTCTCGGGCACTGAGGACCAGATCCCTAACCTCGGTCTCGGGCACTGTGGACCAGAATCCTGCCTCGCTCTCGGGCACTGAGGACCAGATCCCTAACCTCGCTCTCGGGCACTGTGGACCAGAATCCTGCCTCGCTCTCGGGCACTGAGGACCAGAATCCAATCTCGCTCTCAGGCACTGAGGACCAGAATCCCTAACCTCGCTCTCGGGGACTGAGGACCAGAATCCTAACCTCGCTCTCGGGGACTGAGGACCAGAATCCTAACCTCGCTCTCGGGCACTGAGGACCAGAGCCCTAACCTCGCTCTCGGGCACTGAGGACCAGAATCCAACCTCGCTCTCAGGCACTGACGACCAGAATCCTAACCTCGCTCTCGGCACTGAGGCCCAGAATCCTACCTCCCTCTCGGGCACTGAGGACCAGAATCCTAACCTCGCTCTCGGGCACTGAGGCCCAGAATCCTAACACACTCTCGGGCACTGAGGCCCAGAATCCGAACACCCTCTCGGGCACTGAGGACCAGATCCCTAACCTCGCTCTCGGGCACTGAGGACCAGAATCCAACCTCGCTCTCGGGCACTGAGGACCAGAATCCCTAACCTCGCTCTTGGGCACTGAGGACCAGAATTCCTAACCTCGCTCTCGGGCACTGAGGACTAGAATCCTGCCTCGCTCTCGGGCACTGAAGACCAGATCCCTAACCTCGCTCTAGGGCACTGAGGACCAGATTCCTAGCCTCGCTCTCGGGCACTGAGTCCCAGATCCCTAACCTTGCTCTCGGGCACTGAGGTCCAGATCCCTAACCTCGCTCTCGATCACTGAGGTCCAGAATCCTGCCTCGCTCTCGGGCACTGTGGTCTAGAATCCAACCTCGCTCTCGGGCACTGAGGACCAGATCCCTAACCTCGCTCTCGGGCACTGAGGTCCAGAATCCTGCCTCGCTCTCGGGCACTGAGGACCAGAATCCTAACCTCGCTCTCGGGCACTGAGGATCAGAATCCTCACCTCGCTATCGGGCACTGAGGTCCAGAATCCCTAACCTCGCTCTCGGGCACTGAGGACCAGAATCCCCAAGCTCGCTCTCGGGCACTGAGGACCAGAATCCAACCTCGCTCTCGGGCACTGAGGACCAGAATCCTGCCTCGCTCTCGGGTACTGAGGACCAGAATCCAACATTGCTCTCAGGCACTGAGGCCCAGAATCCCTAACCTCGCTCTCGTGCACTAATGACCAGAATCCTAACCTCGCTCTCGGGCACTGAGGACCAGATCCCTAACCTCGCTCTCGGGCACTGAGGACCAGATCCCTAACCTCGCTCTCGGGCACTGAGGACCAGAATCCAACCTCACTCTCGGGCACTGAGGACCAGAATCCTAACCTCGCTCTCGGGCACTGTGGCCCAGAATCCTAACACACACTCGAGCACTGAGGCCCAGAATCCTAACACCCTCTCGGGCTCTGAGGACCAGATCCCTAACCTCGCTCTCGGGCACTGAGGACCAGAATGCTAACACCCTCACGGGCACTGAGGACCAGAATCCCTAACCTCGCTCTCAGGCACTGAGGACCAGAATCCAACCTCGCTCTCGGGCACTGAGGACCAGAATCCAACCTCGCTCTCGGGCACTGAGGACCAGAATCCCTAACTTCGCTCTCGGGCACTGAGGACCAGATCCCTAACCTCGCTCTCAGGCACTGAGGACCAGAATCCAACCTCGCTCTCGGGCACTGAGGACCAGATCCCTAACCTCGCTTTCGGGCACTGAGGACCAGAATCCCTAACCTCGCTCTCGGGCACTGAGGACCAGAATCCCTAACCTCGCTTTCGGGCACTGAGGACCAGAATCCCTAACCTCGCTCTCGGGCACTGAGGACCAGAATCCTGCCTCGCTCGCATGCACTGAGGACCAGATCCCTAACCTCGTTCTCGGGCACTGAGGACCAGATCCCTAACCTCGCTCTCGGGCACTGAGGACCAGAATCCTGCCTCGCTCGCATGCACTGAGGACCAGATCCCTAACCTCGTTCTCGGGCACTGAGGACCAGATCCCTAACCTCGCTCTCGGGCACTGAGGACCAGAATGCTGCCTCCCTCTCGGGCACTGAGGACCAGAATCCTGCCTCGCTCTCGGGCACTGAGGACCAGAATCCTAACCTCGCTCTCGGGCACTGAGGACCAGATCCCTAACCTCGCTCTCGGGCACTGAGGACCAGATCCCTAACCTCGCTCTCGGGCACTGTGGACCAGAATCCTGCCTCGCTCTCGGGCACTGAGGACCAGAATCCTAACCTCGCTCTCGGGCACTGAGGACCAGAATCCTGCCTCGCTCTCGGGCACTGAGGACCAGATCCCTAACCTCGCTCTCGGGCACTGAGGACCAGGATCCTGCCTCCCGCTCGGGCACTGAGGACCAGATCTCTAACCTCGCTCTCTGGCACTGAGAACCAGAATCCCTAACCTCGCTCTCGGGCACTGAGGACCAGAATCTTGCCTCGCTCTCGGGCACTGAGGACCAGATCCCTAACCTCGCTCTCGGGCACTGTGGACCAGAATCCTGCCTCGCTCTCGGGCACTGAGGACCAGAATCCTAACCTTGCTCTCGGGCACTGAGGACCAGAATCCAATCTCGCTCTCAGGCACTGAGGACCAGAATCCCCAACCTCGCTGTCGGGCACTGAGGACCAGAATCCTAACCTCGCTCTCGGGCACTGAGGACAAGATCCCTAACCTCGCTCTCGTGCACTGAGGACCAGATCCCTTACCTCGCTCTCGGGCACTGAGGCCCAGATCCCTAACCTCGCTTTCGGGCACTGAGCTCCAGAATCCTAACACCCTCTCGGGCACTGAGGACCAGATCCCTAACCTCGCTCTTGGGCACTGAGGACCAGATCCCTAACCTCGCTCTCGGGCACTGAGGACCAGAATCCCTAACCTCGCTCTCGGGCACTGAGGACCAGATCCCTAACCTCGCTCTCGGGCACTGAGGACCAGATCCCTAACCTCGCTCTCGGGCACTGAGGCCCAGATCCCTAACCTCGCTTTCGGGCACTGAGGACCAGAATCCTACTCCCTCTCGGGCACTGAGGTCCAGAATCCCTAACCTCGCTCTCCGGCACTGAGGACCTGATCCCTAACCTCGCTCTCAGGCACTGAAGACCAGATCCCTAACCTCGCTCTCGGGCACTGAGTACCAGATCCCTAACCTCGCTCTCGGGCACTGAGGACCAGAATCCAACCTCGCTCTCGGGCACTGAGGACCAGAATCCAAACATCCTCTCAGGCATTGAGTACCAGATCCCTAACCTCGCTCTTGGGCACTGAGGACCAGATCCTTAACCTTGCTCTCGGGCACTGAGGACCAGAATCCCTAACCTCGCTCTTGGGCACTGAGGACCAGAATCCAACCTCGCTGTCGGGCACTGAGGACCAGAATCCCTAACCTCGCTCTCGGGCACTGAGGACCAGAATCCAACCTTGCTGTCGGGCACTGAGGACCAGATCCCTAACCTCGCTCTCGGGCACTGAGGACCAGATCCCTAACCTCGCTCTCGGGCACTGAGGACCAGAACCCTAACCTCGCTCTTGGGCACTGAGGTCCAGAATCCTAACCTCGCTCTCGGGCACTGAGGACCAGATCCCTAACCTCGCTCTCGGGCACTGAGGACCAGAATCCCTAACCTCGCTCTCGGGCACTGAGAACCAGAATCCTAACCTCGCTCTCAGGCACTGAGGACCAGATCCCTAACCTCGCTCTCGGGCACTGAGGTCCAGCATCCTAACCTCGCTCTCGGGCACTGAGGAACAGATCCCTAACCTCGCTCTCGGGCACTGAGGCCCAGATCCCTAACCTCGCTCTCGGGCACTGAGGACCAGAATCCAACCTCGCTCTGGAGCCCTGAGGACCAGATCCCTAACCTCGCTCTCGGGCACTGAGTACCAGATCCCTTACCTCGCTCTCGGGCACTGAGGCCCAGATCCCTAACCTTGCTCTCGGGCACTGAGGACCAGATCCCTAACCTCGCTCTCGGGCACTGAGGACCAGAATCCCCAACCTCGCTCTCGGGCACTGAGGACCAGATCCCTAACCTCGCTCTCGGGCACTGAGGACCAGAATCCTGCCTCCCGCTCGGGCACTGAGGACCAGATCCCTAACCTCCCTCTCGGGCACTGAGGACCAGAATCCCTAACCTCGCTCTCGGGCACTGTGGACCAGAATCCTGCCTCGCTCTCGGGCACTGAGGACCAGAATCCTAACCTCGCTCTCGGGCACTGTGGACCAGAATCCTGCCTCGCTCTCGGGCACTGAGGACCAGATCCCTTACCTTGCTCTCGGGCACTGAGGACCAGAATCCTGCCTCGCTCTTGGGCACTGAGGACCAGAATCGCTAACCTCGCTCTCGGGCACTGAGGACCAGTATCCTGCCTCGCTCTCGGGCACTGAGGACCAGAATCCCTAATCTCGCTCTCGGGCACTGAGGACCAGATCCCTAATCTCGCTCTCGGGCACTGAGGACCAGAATCCTAACACCCTCTCGGGCACTGAGGACCAGATCCCTAACCTCGCTCTCAGGCACTGAGGACAAGATCCCTAACCTCGCTCTCGTGCACTGAGGACCAGATCCCTTACCTCGCTCTCGGGCACTGAGGCCCAGATCCCGAACCTCGCTTTCGGGCACTGAGGACCAGAATCCTGCCTCGCTCTCGGGCACTGAGGCCCAGATCCCAAACCTAGCTCTCGAGCAGTGAGGACCAGAATCCCTAACCTCGCTCTCGGGCACTGAGGACCAGATCTCTAACCTCGCTGTCGGGCACTGAATCCCAGATCCCTAACCTTGCTCTCGGGCACTGAGGTCCAGATCCCGAACCTCGCTCTCGGGCACTGAGGACCAGAATCCAACCTCGCTCTCGGGCACTGAGGACCAGATCCCTAAATTCGCTCTCGGGCACTGAGGTCCAGAATCCTGCCTCGCTCTCGGGCACTGAGGACCAGAATCCTAACCTCGCTCTCGGGCACTGAGGACCAGAATTGTCACCTCGCTCTCGGGCACTGAGGTCGAGAATCGCTAACCTCGCTCTCGGGCACTGAGGACCAGTATCCTGCCTCGCTCTCGAGCACTGAGGACTAGATCCCTAACCTCGCTCTCGGGCACTGAGGACCAGAATCCCTAACCTCGCTCTCGGGCACTGAAGACCAGATCCCTAACCTCGCTCTCGGGCACTGAGGACCAGAATCCTAACACTCTCTCGGGCACTGGGGACCAGATCCCTAACCTCGCTCTCGGGCACTGAAGACCAGATCCCTAACCTCGCTCTCGGGCACTGAGTACCAGATCCCTAACCTCGCTCTCGGGCACTGAGGACCAGAATCTTGCCTCGCTCTCGTTCACTGAGGACCAGAATCCTAACCTCGCTCTCGGGCACTGAGGACCAGAATCGCTAACCTCGCTCTCGGGCACTGAGGACCAGATCCCTAACCTCGCTCTCGGGCACTGAGGACCAGAATCCTGCCTCACTCTCGGGCACTGTGGACCAGATCCCTAACCTCGCTCTCGGGCACTGTGGACCAGAAACCTGCCTCGCTCTCGGGCACTGAGGACCAGATCCCTAACCTCGCTCTCGGGCACTGAGGACCAGAATCCAACCTCGCTCTCGGGCACTGAGGACCAGAATCCCTAACCTCGCTCTTGGGCACTGAGGACCAGAATCCCTAACCTTGCTCTCGGGCACTGAGGACCAGAATCCTGCCTCGCTCTCGGGCACTGAAGACCAGAATCCAACCTCGCTCTCGGGCACTGAGGACCAGAATCCCTAACCTCGCTCTCGGGCACTGAGGACCAGAATCCCTAACCTCGCTCTTGGGCACTGAGGACCAGAATCCCTAACCTCGCTCTCGGGCACTGAGGACCAGAATCCTGCCTCGCTCTCGGGCACTGAAGACCAGATCCCTAACCTTGCTCTCGGGCACTGAGGACCAGATCCCTAACCTCGCTCTCGGGCACTGAGGACCAGATCCCTAACCTCACTCTCGGGCACTGAGGACCAGATCCCTAACCTCGCTCTCGGGCACTGAGGACCAGAATCCTGCCTCGCTCTCGGGCACTGAGGCCCAGATCCCTAACCTTGCTCTCGGGCACTGACATCCAGATCCCTAACCTCGCTCTCGATCACTGAGGTCCAGAATCCTGCCTCGCTCTCGGGCACTGAGGTCCAGAATCCAACCTCGCTCTCGGGCACTGAGGACCAGATCCCTAACCTCGCTCTCGGGCACTGAGGACCAGAATCCAACCTCGCTCTCGGGCACTGAGGACCAGATCCCTAACCTCGCTCTCGGGCACTGAGGTCCAGAATCCTGCCTCGCTCTCGGGCACTGAGGACCAGAATCCTAAACTCGCTCTCGGGCACTGAGGACCAGATCCCTAACCTCAGTCTCGGGCACTGAGGACCAGATCCCTAACCTCGCTCTCGGGCACTGTGGACCAGAATCCTGCCTCGCTCTCGGGCACTGAGGACCAGAATCCTAACCTCGCTCTCGGGCACTGAGGACCAGAATCCTGCCTCGCTCTCGGGCACTGAGGACCAGATCCCTAACCTCGCTCTCGGGCACTGAGTACCAGATCCCTAACCTCGCTCTCGGGCACTGAGGACCAGAATCCTGCCTCCCTCTAGGGCACTGAGGACCAGATCCCAAAACCTCCCTCTCGGGCACTGAGGACCAGAATCCCTAACCTCGCTCTCGGGCACCGAGGACCAGAATCTTGCCTCGCTCTCGTTCACTGAGGACCAGAATCCTAACCTCACTCTCGGGCACTGAGGACCGGAATCCTGCCTCGCTCTCGGGCACTGAGGACCAGATCCCTAACCTCGGTCTCGGGCACTGTGGACCAGAATCCTGCCTCGCTCTCGGGCACTGAGGACCAGAATCCTAACCTCGCTCTCGGGCACTGAGGATCAGAATCCTCACCTCGCTATCGGGCACTGAGGTCCAGAATCCCTAACCTCGCTCTCGGGCACTGAGGACCAGAATCCCCAAGCTCGCTCTCGGGCACTGAGGACCAGAATCCAACCTCGCTCTCGGGCACTGAGGACCAGAATCCTGCCTCGCTCTCGGGTACTGAGGACCAGAATCCAACATTGCTCTCAGGCACTGAGGCCCAGAATCCCTAACCTCGCTCTCGTGCACTAATGACCAGAATCCTAACCTCGCTCTCGGGCACTGAGGACCAGATCCCTAACCTCGCTCTCGGGCACTGAGGACCAGATCCCTAACCTCGCTCTCGGGCACTGAGGACCAGAATCCAACCTCACTCTCGGGCACTGAGGACCAGAATCCTAACCTCGCTCTCGGGCACTGTGGCCCAGAATCCTAACACACACTCGAGCACTGAGGCCCAGAATCCTAACACCCTCTCGGGCTCTGAGGACCAGATCCCTAACCTCGCTCTCGGGCACTGAGGACCAGAATGCTAACACCCTCACGGGCACTGAGGACCAGAATCCCTAACCTCGCTCTCAGGCACTGAGGACCAGAATCCAACCTCGCTCTCGGGCACTGAGGACCAGAATCCAACCTCGCTCTCGGGCACTGAGGACCAGAATCCCTAACTTCGCTCTCGGGCACTGAGGACCAGATCCCTAACCTCGCTCTCAGGCACTGAGGACCAGAATCCAACCTCGCTCTCGGGCACTGAGGACCAGATCCCTAACCTCGCTTTCGGGCACTGAGGACCAGAATCCCTAACCTCGCTCTCGGGCACTGAGGACCAGAATCCCTAACCTCGCTTTCGGGCACTGAGGACCAGAATCCCTAACCTCGCTCTCGGGCACTGAGGACCAGAATCCTGCCTCGCTCGCATGCACTGAGGACCAGATCCCTAACCTCGTTCTCGGGCACTGAGGACCAGATCCCTAACCTCGCTCTCGGGCACTGAGGACCAGAATCCTGCCTCGCTCGCATGCACTGAGGACCAGATCCCTAACCTCGTTCTCGGGCACTGAGGACCAGATCCCTAACCTCGCTCTCGGGCACTGAGGACCAGAATGCTGCCTCCCTCTCGGGCACTGAGGACCAGAATCCTGCCTCGCTCTCGGGCACTGAGGACCAGAATCCTAACCTCGCTCTCGGGCACTGAGGACCAGATCCCTAACCTCGCTCTCGGGCACTGAGGACCAGATCCCTAACCTCGCTCTCGGGCACTGTGGACCAGAATCCTGCCTCGCTCTCGGGCACTGAGGACCAGAATCCTAACCTCGCTCTCGGGCACTGAGGACCAGAATCCTGCCTCGCTCTCGGGCACTGAGGACCAGATCCCTAACCTCGCTCTCGGGCACTGAGGACCAGGATCCTGCCTCCCGCTCGGGCACTGAGGACCAGATCTCTAACCTCGCTCTCTGGCACTGAGAACCAGAATCCCTAACCTCGCTCTCGGGCACTGAGGACCAGAATCTTGCCTCGCTCTCGGGCACTGAGGACCAGATCCCTAACCTCGCTCTCGGGCACTGTGGACCAGAATCCTGCCTCGCTCTCGGGCACTGAGGACCAGAATCCTAACCTTGCTCTCGGGCACTGAGGACCAGAATCCAATCTCGCTCTCAGGCACTGAGGACCAGAATCCCCAACCTCGCTGTCGGGCACTGAGGACCAGAATCCTAACCTCGCTCTCGGGCACTGAGGACAAGATCCCTAACCTCGCTCTCGTGCACTGAGGACCAGATCCCTTACCTCGCTCTCGGGCACTGAGGCCCAGATCCCTAACCTCGCTTTCGGGCACTGAGCTCCAGAATCCTAACACCCTCTCGGGCACTGAGGACCAGATCCCTAACCTCGCTCTTGGGCACTGAGGACCAGATCCCTAACCTCGCTCTCGGGCACTGAGGACCAGAATCCCTAACCTCGCTCTCGGGCACTGAGGACCAGATCCCTAACCTCGCTCTCGGGCACTGAGGACCAGATCCCTAACCTCGCTCTCGGGCACTGAGGCCCAGATCCCTAACCTCGCTTTCGGGCACTGAGGACCAGAATCCTACTCCCTCTCGGGCACTGAGGTCCAGAATCCCTAACCTCGCTCTCCGGCACTGAGGACCTGATCCCTAACCTCGCTCTCAGGCACTGAAGACCAGATCCCTAACCTCGCTCTCGGGCACTGAGTACCAGATCCCTAACCTCGCTCTCGGGCACTGAGGACCAGAATCCAACCTCGCTCTCGGGCACTGAGGACCAGAATCCAAACATCCTCTCAGGCATTGAGTACCAGATCCCTAACCTCGCTCTTGGGCACTGAGGACCAGATCCTTAACCTTGCTCTCGGGCACTGAGGACCAGAATCCCTAACCTCGCTCTTGGGCACTGAGGACCAGAATCCAACCTCGCTGTCGGGCACTGAGGACCAGAATCCCTAACCTCGCTCTCGGGCACTGAGGACCAGAATCCAACCTTGCTGTCGGGCACTGAGGACCAGATCCCTAACCTCGCTCTCGGGCACTGAGGACCAGATCCCTAACCTCGCTCTCGGGCACTGAGGACCAGAACCCTAACCTCGCTCTTGGGCACTGAGGTCCAGAATCCTAACCTCGCTCTCGGGCACTGAGGACCAGATCCCTAACCTCGCTCTCGGGCACTGAGGACCAGAATCCCTAACCTCGCTCTCGGGCACTGAGAACCAGAATCCTAACCTCGCTCTCAGGCACTGAGGACCAGATCCCTAACCTCGCTCTCGGGCACTGAGGTCCAGCATCCTAACCTCGCTCTCGGGCACTGAGGAACAGATCCCTAACCTCGCTCTCGGGCACTGAGGCCCAGATCCCTAACCTCGCTCTCGGGCACTGAGGACCAGAATCCAACCTCGCTCTGGAGCCCTGAGGACCAGATCCCTAACCTCGCTCTCGGGCACTGAGTACCAGATCCCTTACCTCGCTCTCGGGCACTGAGGCCCAGATCCCTAACCTTGCTCTCGGGCACTGAGGACCAGATCCCTAACCTCGCTCTCGGGCACTGAGGACCAGAATCCCCAACCTCGCTCTCGGGCACTGAGGACCAGATCCCTAACCTCGCTCTCGGGCACTGAGGACCAGAATCCTGCCTCCCGCTCGGGCACTGAGGACCAGATCCCTAACCTCCCTCTCGGGCACTGAGGACCAGAATCCCTAACCTCGCTCTCGGGCACTGTGGACCAGAATCCTGCCTCGCTCTCGGGCACTGAGGACCAGAATCCTAACCTCGCTCTCGGGCACTGTGGACCAGAATCCTGCCTCGCTCTCGGGCACTGAGGACCAGATCCCTTACCTTGCTCTCGGGCACTGAGGACCAGAATCCTGCCTCGCTCTTGGGCACTGAGGACCAGAATCGCTAACCTCGCTCTCGGGCACTGAGGACCAGTATCCTGCCTCGCTCTCGGGCACTGAGGACCAGAATCCCTAATCTCGCTCTCGGGCACTGAGGACCAGATCCCTAATCTCGCTCTCGGGCACTGAGGACCAGAATCCTAACACCCTCTCGGGCACTGAGGACCAGATCCCTAACCTCGCTCTCAGGCACTGAGGACAAGATCCCTAACCTCGCTCTCGTGCACTGAGGACCAGATCCCTTACCTCGCTCTCGGGCACTGAGGCCCAGATCCCGAACCTCGCTTTCGGGCACTGAGGACCAGAATCCTGCCTCGCTCTCGGGCACTGAGGCCCAGATCCCAAACCTAGCTCTCGAGCACTGAGGACCAGAATCCCTAACCTCGCTCTCGGGCACTGAGGACCAGATCTCTAACCTCGCTGTCGGGCACTGAATCCCAGATCCCTAACCTTGCTCTCGGGCACTGAGGTCCAGATCCCGAACCTCGCTCTCGGGCACTGAGGACCAGAATCCAACCTCGCTCTCGGGCACTGAGGACCAGATCCCTAAATTCGCTCTCGGGCACTGAGGTCCAGAATCCTGCCTCGCTCTCGGGCACTGAGGACCAGAATCCTAACCTCGCTCTCGGGCACTGAGGACCAGAATTGTCACCTCGCTCTCGGGCACTGAGGTCGAGAATCGCTAACCTCGCTCTCGGGCACTGAGGACCAGTATCCTGCCTCGCTCTCGAGCACTGAGGACTAGATCCCTAACCTCGCTCTCGGGCACTGAGGACCAGAATCCCTAACCTCGCTCTCGGGCACTGAAGACCAGATCCCTAACCTCGCTCTCGGGCACTGAGGACCAGAATCCTAACACTCTCTCGGGCACTGGGGACCAGATCCCTAACCTCGCTCTCGGGCACTGAAGACCAGATCCCTAACCTCGCTCTCGGGCACTGAGTACCAGATCCCTAACCTCGCTCTCGGGCACTGAGGACCAGAATCTTGCCTCGCTCTCGTTCACTGAGGACCAGAATCCTAACCTCGCTCTCGGGCACTGAGGACCAGAATCGCTAACCTCGCTCTCGGGCACTGAGGACCAGATCCCTAACCTCGCTCTCGGGCACTGAGGACCAGAATCCTGCCTCACTCTCGGGCACTGTGGACCAGATCCCTAACCTCGCTCTCGGGCACTGTGGACCAGAAACCTGCCTCGCTCTCGGGCACTGAGGACCAGATCCCTAACCTCGCTCTCGGGCACTGAGGACCAGAATCCAACCTCGCTCTCGGGCACTGAGGACCAGAATCCCTAACCTCGCTCTTGGGCACTGAGGACCAGAATCCCTAACCTTGCTCTCGGGCACTGAGGACCAGAATCCTGCCTCGCTCTCGGGCACTGAAGACCAGAATCCAACCTCGCTCTCGGGCACTGAGGACCAGAATCCCTAACCTCGCTCTCGGGCACTGAGGACCAGAATCCCTAACCTCGCTCTTGGGCACTGAGGACCAGAATCCCTAACCTCGCTCTCGGACACTGAGGACCAGAATCCTGCCTCGCTCTCGGGCACTGAAGACCAGATCCCTAACCTTGCTCTCGGGCACTGAGGACCAGATCCCTAACCTCGCTCTCGGGCACTGAGGACCAGATCCCTAACCTCACTCTCGGGCACTGAGGACCAGATCCCTAACCTCGCTCTCGGGCACTGAGGACCAGAATCCTGCCTCGCTCTCGGGCACTGAGGCCCAGATCCCTAACCTTGCTCTCGGGCACTGACATCCAGATCCCTAACCTCGCTCTCGATCACTGAGGTCCAGAATCCTGCCTCGCTCTCGGGCACTGAGGTCCAGAATCCAACCTCGCTCTCGGGCACTGAGGACCAGATCCCTAACCTCGCTCTCGGGCACTGAGGACCAGAATCCAACCTCGCTCTCGGGCACTGAGGACCAGATCCCTAACCTCGCTCTCGGGCACTGAGGTCCAGAATCCTGCCTCGCTCTCGGGCACTGAGGACCAGAATCCTAAACTCGCTCTCGGGCACTGAGGACCAGATCCCTAACCTCAGTCTCGGGCACTGAGGACCAGATCCCTAACCTCGCTCTCGGGCACTGTGGACCAGAATCCTGCCTCGCTCTCGGGCACTGAGGACCAGAATCCTAACCTCGCTCTCGGGCACTGAGGACCAGAATCCTGCCTCGCTCTCGGGCACTGAGGACCAGATCCCTAACCTCGCTCTCGGGCACTGAGTACCAGATCCCTAACCTCGCTCTCGGGCACTGAGGACCAGAATCCTGCCTCCCTCTAGGGCACTGAGGACCAGATCCCAAAACCTCCCTCTCGGGCACTGAGGACCAGAATCCCTAACCTCGCTCTCGGGCACCGAGGACCAGAATCTTGCCTCGCTCTCGTTCACTGAGGACCAGAATCCTAACCTCACTCTCGGGCACTGAGGACCGGAATCCTGCCTCGCTCTCGGGCACTGAGGACCAGATCCCTAACCTCGGTCTCGGGCACTGTGGACCAGAATCCTGCCTCGCTCTCGGGCACTGAGGACCAGATCCCTAACCTCGCTCTCGGGCACTGTGGACCAGAATTCTGCCTCGCTCTCGGGCACTGAGGACCAGAATCCAATCTCGCTCTCAGGCACTGAGGACCAGAATCCCTAACCTCGCTCTCGGGGACTGAAGACCAGAATCCTAACCTCGCTCTCGGGGACTCAGGACCAGAATCCTAACCTCGCTCTCGGGCACTGAGGACCAGAGCCCTAACCTCGCTCTCGGGCACTGAGGACCAGAATCCAACCTCGCTCTCAGGCACTGACGACCAGAATCCTAACCTCGCTCTCGGCACTGAGGCCCAGAATCCTACCTCCCTCTCGGGCACTGAGGACCAGAATCCTAACCTCGCTCTCGGGCACTGAGGCCCAGAATCCTAACACACTCTCGGGCACTGAGGCCCAGAATCCGAACACCCTCTCGGGCACTGAGGACCAGATCCCTAACCTCGCTCTCGGGCACTGAGGACCAGAATCCAACCTCGCTCTCGGGCACTGAGGACCAGAATCCCTAACCTCGCTCTTGGGCACTGAGGACCAGAATTCCTAACCTCGCTCTCGGGCACTGAGGACTAGAATCCTGCCTCGCTCTCGGGCACTGAAGACCAGATCCCTAACCTCGCTCTAGGGCACTGAGGACCAGATTCCTAGCCTCGCTCTCGGGCACTGAGGACCAGATCCCTAACCTCACTCTCGGGCACTGAGGACCAGATCCCTAACCTCGCTCTCGGGCACTGAGGACCAGAATCCTGCCTCGCTCTCGGGCACTGAGGCCCAGATCCCTAACCTAGCTCTCGAGCACTGAGGACCAGAATCCCTAACCTCGCTCTCGGTCACTGAGGACCAGATCTCTAACCTCGCTGTCGGGCACTGAGTCCCAGATCCCTAACCTTGCTCTCGGGCACTGAGGTCCAGATCCCTAACCTCGCTCTCGATCACTGAGGTCCAGAATCCTGCCTCGCTCTCGGGCACTGTGGTCTAGAATCCAACCTCGCTCTCGGGCACTGAGGACCAGATCCCTAACCTCGCTCTCGGGCACTGAGGTCCAGAATCCTGCCTCGCTCTCGGGCACTGAGGACCAGAATCCTAACCTCGCTCTCGGGCACTGAGGATCAGAATCCTCACCTCGCTATCGGGCACTGAGGTCCAGAATCCCTAACCTCGCTCTCGGGCACTGAGGACCAGAATCCCCAAGCTCGCTCTCGGGCACTGAGGACCAGAATCCAACCTCGCTCTCGGGCACTGAGGACCAGAATCCTGCCTCGCTCTCGGGTACTGAGGACCAGAATCCAACATTGCTCTCAGGCACTGAGGCCCAGAATCCCTAACCTCGCTCTCGTGCACTAATGACCAGAATCCTAACCTCGCTCTCGGGCACTGAGGACCAGATCCCTAACCTCGCTCTCGGGCACTGAGGACCAGATCCCTAACCTCGCTCTCGGGCACTGAGGACCAGAATCCAACCTCACTCTCGGGCACTGAGGACCAGAATCCTAACCTCGCTCTCGGGCACTGTGGCCCAGAATCCTAACACACACTCGAGCACTGAGGCCCAGAATCCTAACACCCTCTCGGGCACTGAGGACCAGATCCCTAACCTCGCTCTCGGGCACTGAGGACCAGAATGCTAACACCCTCACGGGCACTGAGGACCAGAATCCCTAACCTCGCTCTCAGGCACTGAGGCCCAGAATCCCTAACCTCGCTCTCGTGCACTAATGACCAGAATCCTAACCTCGCTCTCGGGCACTGAGGACCAGATCCCTAACCTCGCTCTCGGGCACTGAGGACCAGATCCCTAACCTCGCTCTCGGGCACTGAGGACCAGAATCCAACCTCACTCTCGGGCACTGAGGACCAGAATCCTAACCTCGCTCTCGGGCACTGTGGCCCAGAATCCTAACACACACTCGAGCACTGAGGCCCAGAATCCTAACACCCTCTCGGGCACTGAGGACCAGATCCCTAACCTCGCTCTCGGGCACTGAGGACCAGAATGCTAACACCCTCACGGGCACTGAGGACCAGAATCCCTAACCTCGCTCTCAGGCACTGAGGACCAGAATCCAACCTCGCTCTCGGGCACTGAGGACCAGAATCCAACCTCGCTCTCGGGCACTGAGGACCAGAATCCCTAACTTCGCTCTCGGGCACTGAGGACCAGATCCCTAACCTCGCTCTCAGGCACTGAGGACCAGAATCCAACCTCGCTCTCGGGCACTGAGGACCAGATCCCTAACCTCGCTTTCGGGCACTGAGGACCAGAATCCCTAACCTCGCTCTCGGGCACTGAGGACCAGAATCCCTAACCTCGCTTTCGGGCACTGAGGACCAGAATCCCTAACCTCGCTCTCGGGCACTGAGGACCAGAATCCTGCCTCGCTCGCATGCACTGAGGACCAGATCCCTAACCTCGTTCTCGGGCACTGAGGACCAGATCCCTAACCTCGCTCTCGGGCACTGAGGACCAGAATCCTGCCTCGCTCGCATGCACTGAGGACCAGATCCCTAACCTCGTTCTCGGGCACTGAGGACCAGATCCCTAACCTCGCTCTCGGGCACTGAGGACCAGAATGCTGCCTCCCTCTCGGGCACTGAGGACCAGAATCCTGCCTCGCTCTCGGGCACTGAGGACCAGAATCCTAACCTCGCTCTCGGGCACTGAGGACCAGATCCCTAACCTCGCTCTCGGGCACTGAGGACCAGATCCCTAACCTCGCTCTCGGGCACTGTGGACCAGAATCCTGCCTCGCTCTCGGGCACTGAGGACCAGAATCCTAACCTCGCTCTCGGGCACTGAGGACCAGAATCCTGCCTCGCTCTCGGGCACTGAGGACCAGATCCCTAACCTCGCTCTCGGGCACTGAGGACCAGGATCCTGCCTCCCGCTCGGGCACTGAGGACCAGATCTCTAACCTCGCTCTCTGGCACTGAGAACCAGAATCCCTAACCTCGCTCTCGGGCACTGAGGACCAGAATCTTGCCTCGCTCTCGGGCACTGAGGACCAGATCCCTAACCTCGCTCTCGGGCACTGTGGACCAGAATCCTGCCTCGCTCTCGGGCACTGAGGACCAGAATCCTAACCTTGCTCTCGGGCACTGAGGACCAGAATCCAATCTCGCTCTCAGGCACTGAGGACCAGAATCCCCAACCTCGCTGTCGGGCACTGAGGACCAGAATCCTAACCTCGCTCTCGGGCACTGAGGACAAGATCCCTAACCTCGCTCTCGTGCACTGAGGACCAGATCCCTTAACTCGCTCTCGGGCACTGAGGCCCTGATCCCTAACCTCGCTTTCGGGCACTGAGCTCCAGAATCCTAACACCCTCTCGGGCACTGAGGACCAGATCCCTAACCTCGCTCTTGGGCACTGAGGACCAGATCCCTAACCTCGCTCTCGGGCACTGAGGACCAGAATCCCTAACCTCGCTCTCGGGCACTGAGGACCAGATCCCTAACCTCGCTCTCGGGCACTGAGGACCAGATCCCTAACCTCGCTCTCGGGCACTGAGGCCCAGATCCCTAACCTCGCTTTCGGGCACTGAGGACCAGAATCCTACTCCCTCTCGGGCACTGAGGTCCAGAATCCCTAACCTCGCTCTCCGGCACTGAGGACCTGATCCCTAACCTCGCTCTCAGGCACTGAAGACCAGATCCCTAACCTCGCTCTCGGGCACTGAGTACCAGATCCCTAACCTCGCTCTCGGGCACTGAGGACCAGAATCCAACCTCGCTCTCGGGCACTGAGGACCAGAATCCAAACATCCTCTCAGGCATTGAGTACCAGATCCCTAACCTCGCTCTTGGGCACTGAGGACCAGATCCTTAACCTTGCTCTCGGGCACTGAGGACCAGAATCCCTAACCTCGCTCTTGGGCACTGAGGACCAGAATCCAACCTCGCTGTCGGGCACTGAGGACCAGAATCCCTAACCTCGCTCTCGGGCACTGAGGACCAGAATCCAACCTTGCTGTCGGGCACTGAGGACCAGATCCCTAACCTCGCTCTCGGGCACTGAGGACCAGATCCCTAACCTCGCTCTCGGGCACTGAGGACCAGAACCCTAACCTCGCTCTTGGGCACTGAGGTCCAGAATCCTAACCTCGCTCTCGGGCACTGAGGACCAGATCCCTAACCTCGCTCTCGGGCACTGAGGACCAGAATCCCTAACCTCGCTCTCGGGCACTGAGAACCAGAATCCTAACCTCGCTCTCAGGCACTGAGGACCAGATCCCTAACCTCGCTCTCGGGCACTGAGGTCCAGCATCCTAACCTCGCTCTCGGGCACTGAGGAACAGATCCCTAACCTCGCTCTCGGGCACTGAGGCCCAGATCCCTAACCTCGCTCTCGGGCACTGAGGACCAGAATCCAACCTCGCTCTGGAGCCCTGAGGACCAGATCCCTAACCTCGCTCTCGGGCACTGAGTACCAGATCCCTTACCTCGCTCTCGGGCACTGAGGCCCAGATCCCTAACCTTGCTCTCGGGCACTGAGGACCAGATCCCTAACCTCGCTCTCGGGCACTGAGGACCAGAATCCCCAACCTCGCTCTCGGGCACTGAGGACCAGATCCCTAACCTCGCTCTCGGGCACTGAGGACCAGAATCCTGCCTCCCGCTCGGGCACTGAGGACCAGATCCCTAACCTCCCTCTCGGGCACTGAGGACCAGAATCCCTAACCTCGCTCTCGGGCACTGTGGACCAGAATCCTGCCTCGCTCTCGGGCACTGAGGACCAGAATCCTAACCTCGCTCTCGGGCACTGTGGACCAGAATCCTGCCTCGCTCTCGGGCACTGAGGACCAGATCCCTTACCTTGCTCTCGGGCACTGAGGACCAGAATCCTGCCTCGCTCTTGGGCACTGAGGACCAGAATCGCTAACCTCGCTCTCGGGCACTGAGGACCAGTATCCTGCCTCGCTCTCGGGCACTGAGGACCAGAATCCCTAATCTCGCTCTCGGGCACTGAGGACCAGATCCCTAATCTCGCTCTCGGGCACTGAGGACCAGAATCCTAACACCCTCTCGGGCACTGAGGACCAGATCCCTAACCTCGCTCTCAGGCACTGAGGACAAGATCCCTAACCTCGCTCTCGTGCACTGAGGACCAGATCCCTTACCTCGCTCTCGGGCACTGAGGCCCAGATCCCGAACCTCGCTTTCGGGCACTGAGGACCAGAATCCTGCCTCGCTCTCGGGCACTGAGGCCCAGATCCCAAACCTAGCTCTCGAGCACTGAGGACCAGAATCCCTAACCTCGCTCTCGGGCACTGAGGACCAGATCTCTAACCTCGCTGTCGGGCACTGAATCCCAGATCCCTAACCTTGCTCTCGGGCACTGAGGTCCAGATCCCGAACCTCGCTCTCGGGCACTGAGGACCAGAATCCAACCTCGCTCTCGGGCACTGAGGACCAGATCCCTAAATTCGCTCTCGGGCACTGAGGTCCAGAATCCTGCCTCGCTCTCGGGCACTGAGGACCAGAATCCTAACCTCGCTCTCGGGCACTGAGGACCAGAATTGTCACCTCGCTCTCGGGCACTGAGGTCGAGAATCGCTAACCTCGCTCTCGGGCACTGAGGACCAGTATCCTGCCTCGCTCTCGAGCACTGAGGACTAGATCCCTAACCTCGCTCTCGGGCACTGAGGACCAGAATCCCTAACCTCGCTCTCGGGCACTGAAGACCAGATCCCTAACCTCGCTCTCGGGCACTGAGGACCAGAATCCTAACACTCTCTCGGGCACTGGGGACCAGATCCCTAACCTCGCTCTCGGGCACTGAGGACCAGATCCCTAACCTCGCTCTCGGGCACTGAGGACCAGATCCCTAACCTCGCTCTCGTGCACTGACGACCAGATCGCTTACCTCGCTCTCGGGCACTGAGGACCAGATCCCTAACCTTGCTCTCGGGCACTGAGGACCAGATCCCTAACCTCGCTCTCGGGCACTGAGGACCAGAATCCCCAACCTTGCTCTCGGGCACTGAGGACCAGATCCCTAACCTCGCTCTCGGGCACTGAGGACCAGAATCCTGCCTCGCTCTCGGGCACTGAGGACCAGATCCCTAACCTCGCTCTCGGGCACTGAGGACCAGAATCCTGACTCCCGCTCGGGCACTGAGGACCAGATCACTAACCTCCCTCTCGGGCACTGAGGACCAGAATCCCTTACCTCGCTCTCGGGCACTGAGGACCAGAATCTTGCTCTCGCTCTCGGGCACTGAGGACCAGAATCCTAATCTCGCTCTCGGGCACTGTGGACCAGAATCCTGCCTCGCTCTCGGGCACTGAGGACCAGATCCCTTCCCTTGCTCTCGGGCACTGAGGACCAGAATCCTGCCTCGCTTTCAGGCACTGAGGACCAGAATCCTCACCTCGCTCTCGGGCACTGAGGTCCAGAATCGCTAACCTCGCTCTCGGGCACTGAGGACCAGTATCCTGCCTCGCTCTCGAGCACTGAGGACCAGAATCCCTAATCTCGCTCTCGGGCACTGAGGACCAGATCCCTAACCTCGCTCTCGGGCACTGAGGACCAGAATCCTAACACCCTCTCGGGCACTGAGGACCAGATCCCTAATCTCGCTCTCGGGCACTGAGGACAAGATCCCTAACCTCGCTCTCGTGCACTGAGGACCAGATCCCTTACCTCGCTCTCGGGCACTGAGGTCCAGATCCCTAACCTCGCTTTCGGGCACTGAGGTCCAGAATCCTAACACCCTCTCGGGCATTGAGGACCAGATCCCTAACCTCGCTCTTGGGCACTGAGGACCAGATCCCTAACCTCGCTCTCGGGCACTGAGGACCAGAATCCCTAACCTCGCTCTCGGGCACTGAGGACCAGATCCCTAACCTCGCTCCCGGGCACTGAGGACCAGATCCCTAACCTCGCTCTCGGGCACTGAGGCCCAGATCCCTAACCTCGCTTTCGGGCACTGAGGACCAGAATCCTACTCCCTCTCGGGCACTGAGGTCCAGAATCCCTAACCTCGCTCTCGGGCACTGAGGACCTGATCCCTAACCTCGCTCTCAGGCACTGAGGACCAGATCCCTAACCTCGCTCTCGGGCACTGAGGACCAGAATCCAACCTCGCTCTCGGGCACTGAGGACCAGAATCCAAACACCCTCTCAGGCATTGAGTACCAGATCCCTAACCTCGCTCTCGGGCACTGAGTACCAGATCCCAAACCTCGCTCTCGGGCACTGAGGTCCGGAATCCTACTCCCTGTCGGGCACTGAGGACCAGATCCCTAACCTCGCTCTCGGGCACTGAGGACCAGAATCCAACCTCGCTCTCGGGCACTGAGGACCAGAATCCAAACACCCTCTCAGGCATTGAGTACCAGATCCCTAACCTCGCTCTCGGGCACTGAGTACCAGATCCCTAACCTCGCTCTCGGGCACTGAGGTCCGGAATCCTACTCCCTGTCGGGCACTGAGGACCAGATCCCTAACCTTGCTCTCGGGCACTGAGGACCAGAATCCCTAACCTCGCTCTCGGGCACTGAGGACCAGAATCCAACCTCGCTGTCGGGCACTGAGGACCAGAATCCCTAACCTCGCTCTCGGGCACTGAGGACCAGAATCCAACCTTGCTGTCGGGCACTGAGGACCAGATCCCTAACCTCGCTCTCGGGCACTGAGGACCAGATCCCTAACCTCGCTCTCGGGCACTGAGGACCAGATCCCTAACCTCGCTCTTGGGCACTGAGGTCCAGAATCCTCACCTCGCTCTCGGGCACTGAGGACCAGAATTGTCACCTCGCTCTCGGGCACTGAGGTCGAGAATCGCTAACCTCGCTCTCGGGCACTGAGGACCAGTATCCTGCCTCGCTCTCGAGCACTGAGGACCAGATCCCTCTCCTCGCTCTCGGGCACTGAGGACCAGAATCCCTAACCTTGCTCTCGGGCACTGAGGACCAGATCCCTAACCTCGCTCTCGGGCACTGAGGACCAGAATCCTAACACTCTCTCGGGCACTGAGGACCAGATCCCTAACCTCGCTCTCGGGCACTGAGGACCAGATCCCTAACCTCGCTCTCGGGCACTGAGGACCAGATCCCTAACCTCGCTCTCGTGCACTGACGACCAGATCCCTTACCTCGCTCTCGGGCACTGAGGACCAGATCCCTAACCTTGCTCTCGGGCACTGAGGACCAGATCCCTAATCTCGCTCTCGGGCACTGAGGACCAGAAGCCCCAACCTCGCTCTCGGGCACTGAGGACCAGATCCCTAACCTCGCACTCGGGCACTGAGGACCAGAATCCTGCCTCGCTCTCGGGCACTGAGGACCAGATCCCTAACCTCGCTCTCGGGCACTGAGGACCAGAATCCTGACTCCCGCTCGGGCACTGAGGACCAGATCACTAACCTCCCTCTCGGGCACTGAGGACCAGAATCCCTTACCTCGCTCTCGGGCACTGAGGACCAGAATCTTGCTCTCGCTCTCGGGCACTGAGGACCAGAATCCTAACCTCGCTCTCGGGCACTGTGGGCCAGAATCCTGCCTCGCTCTCGGGCACTGAGGACCAGATCCCTTCCCTTGCTCTCGGGCACTGAGGACCAGAATCCTGCCTCGCTTTCGGGCACTGAGGACCAGAATACTCACCTCGGTCTCGGGCACTGAGGTCCAGAATCGCTAACCTCGCTCTCGGGCACTGAGAACCAGAATCCTAACCTCGCTCTCAGGCACTGAGGACCAGATCCCTAACCTCGCTCTCGGGCACTGAGGTCCAGAATCCTAACCTCGCTCTCGGGCACTGAGGACCAGATCCCTAACCTCGCTCTCGGGCACTGAGGCCCAGATCCCTAACCTCGCTCTCGGGCACTGAGGACCAGAATCCAACCTCGCTCTGGGGCCCTGAGGACCAGATCCCTAACCTCGCTCTCGGGCACTGAGGACCAGATCCCTTACCTCGCTCTCCGGCACTGAGGACCAGAATCCCCAACCTCGCTCTCGGGCACTGAGGACCAGATCTCTAACCTCGCTCTCGGGCACTGAGGACCAGAATCCTGCCTCCCGCTCGGGCACTGAGGACCAGATCCCTAACCTCCCTCTCGGGCACTGAGGACCAGAATCCCTAACCTCGCTCTCGGGCATTGAGGACCAGAATCTTGCCTCGCTCTCGGGCACTGAGGACCAGATCTCTAACCTCGCTGTCGGGCACTGTATCCCAGATCCCTAACCTTGCTCTCGGGCACTGAGGTCCAGATCCCTAACCTCGCTCTCGGGCACTGAGGACCAGAATCCAACCTCGCTCTCGGGCACTGAGGACCAGATCCCTAAATTCGCTCTCGGGCACTGAGGTCCAGAATCCTGCCTCGCTCTCGGGCACTGAGGACCAGAATCCTAACCTCGCTCTCGGGCACTGAGGACCAGAATTGTCACCTCGCTCTCGGGCACTGAGGTCGAGAATCGCTAACCTCGCTCTCGGGCACTGAGGACCAGTATCCTGCCTCGCTCTCGAGCACTGAGGACCAGATCCCTAACCTCGCTCTCGGGCACTGAGGACCAGAATCCCTAACCTTGCTCTCGGGCACTGAGGACCAGATCCCTAACCTCGCTCTCGGGCACTGAGGACCAGAATCCTAACACTCTCTCGGGCACTGAGGACCAGATCCCTAACCTCGCTCTCGGGCACTGAGGACCAGATCCCTAACCTCGCTCTCGGGCACTGAGGACCAGATCCCTAACCTCGCTCTCGTGCACTGACGACCAGATCCCTTACCTCGCTCTCGGGCACTGAGGACCAGATCCCTAACCTTGCTCTCGGGCACTGAGGACCAGATCCCTAATCTCGCTCTCGGGCACTGAGGACCAGAAGCCCCAACCTCGCTCTCGGGCACTGAGGACCAGATCCCTAACCTCGCACTCGGGCACTGAGGACCAGAATCCTGCCTCGCTCTCGGGCACTGAGGACCAGATCACTAACCTCCCTCTCGGGCACTGAGGACCAGAATCCCTTACCTCGCTCTCGGGCACTGAGGACCAGAATCTTGCTCTCGCTCTCGGGCACTGAGGACCAGAATCCTAACCTAGCTCTCGGGCACTGTGGGCCAGAATCCTGCCTCGCTCTCGGGCACTGAGGACCAGATCCCTTCCCTTGCTCTCGGGCACTGAGGACCAGAATCCTGCCTCGCTTTCGGGCACTGAGGACCAGAATCCTCACCTCGGTCTCGGGCACTGAGGTCCAGAATCGCTAACCTCGCTCTCGGGCACTGAGGACCAGTATCCTGCCTCGCTCTCGATCACTGAGGACCAGAATCCCTAATCTCACTCTCGGGCACTGAGGACCAGATCCCTAACCTCGCTCTCGGGCACTGAGGACCAGAATCCTAACACACTCTCGGGCACTGAGGACCAGATCCCTAATCTCGCTCTCGGGCACTGAGGACAAGATCCCTAACCTCGCCCTCGTGCACTGAGGACCAGATCCCTAACCTCGCTTTTGGGCACTGAGGTCCAGAATCCTAACACCCTCTCGGGCACTGAGGACCAGATCCCTAACCTCGCTCTTGGGCACTGAGTACCAGATCCCTAACCTCGCTCTCGGGCACTGTGGACCAGAATCCCTAACCTCGCTCTCGGGCACTGAGGACCAGATCCCTAACCTCGCTCTCGGGCACTGAGGACCAGATCCCTAACCTCGCTCTCGGGCACTGAGGCCCAGATCCCTAGCCTCGCTTTCGGGCACTGAGGACCAGAATCCTACTCCCTCTCGGGCACTGAGGTCCAGAATCCCTAACCTCGCTCTCGGGCACTGAGGACCTGATCCCTAACCTCGCTCTCAGGCACTGAGGACCAGATCCCTAACCTCGCTCTCGGGCACTGAGGACCAGAATCCAACCTCGCTCTCGGGCACTGAGGACCAGAATCCAAACTCCCTCTCAGGCATTGAGTACCAGATCCCTAACCTCGCTCTCGGGCACTGAGTACCAGATCCCTAACCTCGCTCTCGGGCACTGAGGTCCGGAATCCTACTCCCTGTCGGGCACTGAGGACCAGATCCCTAACCTCGCTCTCGGGCACTGAGGACCAGAATCCAACCTCGCTCTCGGGCACTGAGGACCAGAATCCAAACACCCTCTCAGGCATTGAGAACCAGATCCCTAACCTCGCTCTCGGGCACTGAGTACCAGATCCCTAACCTCGCTTTCGGGCACTGAGGTCCGGAATCCTACTCCCTGTCGGGCACTGAGGACCAGATCCCTAACCTTGCTCTCGGGCACTGAGGACCAGAATCCCTAACCTCGCTCTCGGGCACTGAGGACCAGAATCCAACCTCGCTGTGTGGCACTGAGGACCAGAATCCCTAACCTCGCTCTCGGGCACTGAGGACCAGAATCCAACCTTGCTGTCGGGCACTGAGGACCAGATCCCTAACCTCGCTCTCGGGCACTGAGGACCAGATCCCTAACCTCGCTCTCGGGCACTGAGGACCCGATCCCTAACCTCGCTCTTGGGCACTGAGGTCCAGAATCCTAACCTCGCTCTCGGGCACTGAGGACCAGAATCCCTAACCTCGCTCTCGGGCACTGAGAACCAGAATCCTAACCTCGCTCTCAGGCACTGAGGACCAGATCCCTAACCTCGCTCTCGGGCACTGAGGTCCAGAATCCTAACCTCGCTCTCGGGCACTGAGGACCAGATCCCTAACCTCGCTCTCGGGCACTGAGGCCCAGATCCCTAACCTCGCTCTCGGGCACTGAGGACCAGAATCCAACCTCGCTCTGGGGCCCTGAGGACCAGATCCCTAACCTCGCTCTCGGGCACTGAGGACCAGATCCCTTACCTCGCTCTCGGGCACTGAGGCCCAGATCCCTAACCTTGCTCTCGGGCACTGAGGACCAGATCCCTAACCTCGCTCTCGGGCACTGAGGACCAGAATCCCCAACCTCGCTCTCGGGCACTGAGGACCAGATCCCTAACCTCGCTCTCGGTCACTGAGGACCAGAATCCTGCCTCCCGCTCGGGCACTGAGGACCAGATCCCTAACCTCCCTCTCGGGCACTGAGGACCAGAATCCCTAACCTCGCTCTCGGGCACTGAGGACCAGAATCTTGCCTCGCTCTCGGGCACTGAGGACCAGAATCCTAACCTCGCTCTCGGGCACTGAGGACCAGAATCCTGCCTCGCTCTCGGGCACTGAGGACCAGATCCCTTACCTCGCTCTCGGGCACTGAGGCCCAGATCCCTAACCTCGCTTTCGGGCACTGAGGTCCAGAATCCTAACACGCTCTCGGGCACTGAGGACCAGATCCCTAACCTCGCTCTTGGGCACTGAGGACCAGATCCCTAACCTCGCTCTCGGGCACTGAGGACCAGAATCCCTAACCTCGCTCTCGGGCACTGAGGACCAGATCCCTAACCTCGCTCTCGGGCACTGAGGACCAGATCCCTAACCTCGCTCTCGGTCACTGAGGCCCAGATCCCTAACCTCGCTTTCGGGCACTGAGGACCAGAATCCTACTCCCTCTCGGGCACTGAGGTCCAGAATCCCTAACCTCGCTCTCGGGCACTGAGGACCTGATCCCTAACCTCGCTCTCAGGCACTGAGGACCAGATCCCTAACCTCGCTCTCGGGCACTGAGTACCAGATCCCTAACCTCGCTCTCGGGCACTGAGGACCAGAATCCAACCTCGCTCTCGGGCACTGAGGACCAGAATCCAAACACCCTCTCAGGCATTGAGTACCAGATCCCTAAACTCGCTCTCGGGCACTGAGTACCAGATCACTAACCTCGCTCTCGGGCACTGAGGTCCGGAATCCTACTCCCTTACGGGCACTGAGGACCAGATCCCTAACCTCGCTCTCGGGCACTGAGGACCAGAATCCCTAACCTCGCTCTCGGGCACTGAGGACCAGAATCCAACCTCGCTGTCGGGCACTGAGGACCAGAATCCCTAACCTCGCTCTCGGGCACTGAGGACCAGAATCCAACCTTGCTGTCGGGCACTGAGGACCAGATCCCTAACCTCGCTCTCGGGCACTGAGGACCAGATCCCTAACCTCGCTCTCGGGCACTGAGGACCAGATCCCTAACCTCGCTCTTGTGCACTGAGGTCCAGAATCCTAACCTCGCTCTCGGGCACTGAGGACCAGATTCCCTAACCTCGCTCTCGGGCACTGAGTACCAGAATCCTAACCTCGCTCTCAGGCACTGAGGACCAGATCCCTAACCTCGCTCTCGGGCACTGAGGACCAGATCCCTAACCTCGCTCTCGGGCACTGAGGACCAGAATCCTAACACCCTCTCGGGCACTGAGGACCAGATCCCTAACCTCGCTCTCGGGCACTGAGGACAAGATCCCTAACCTCGCTCTCGTGCACTGAGGACCAGATCCCTTACCTCGCTCTCGGGCACTGAGGCCCAGATCCCTAACCTCGCTTTCGGGCACTGAGGTCCAGAATCCTAACACCCTCTCGGGCACTGAGGACCAGATCCCTAACCTCGCTCTTGGGCACTGAGGACCAGATCCCTAACCTCGCTCTCGGGCACTGAGGACCAGAATCCCTAACCTCGCTCTCGGGCACTGAGGACCAGATCCCTAACCTCGCTCTCGGGCACTGAGGACCAGATCCCTAACCTCGCTCTCGGGCACTGAGGCCCAAATCCCGAACCTCGCTTTCGGGCACTGAGGACCAGAATCCTACTCCCTCTCGGGCACTGAGGTCCAGAATCCCTAACCTCGCTCTCGGGCACTGAGGACCTGATCCCTAACCTCGCTCTCAGGCACTGAGGACCAGATCCCTAACCTCGCTCTCGGGCACTGAGTACCAGATCCCTAACCTCGCTCTCGGGCACTGAGGACCAGAATCCAACCTCGCTCTCGGGCACTGAGGACCAGAATCCAAACAACCTCTCAGGCATTGAGTACCAGATCCCTAACCTCGCTCTCGGGCACTGAGTACCAGATCCCTAACCTCGCTCTCGGGCACTGAGGTCCGGAATCCTACTCCCTGTCGGGCACTGAGGACCAGATCCCTAACCTTGCTCTCGGGCACTGAGGACCAGAATCCCTAACCTCGCTCTCGGGCACTGAGGACCAGAATCCAACCTCGCTGTCGGGCACTGAGGACCAGAATCCCTAACCTCGCTCTCGGGCACTGAGGACCAGAATCCAACCTTGCTGTCGGGCACTGAGGACCAGATCCCTAACCTCGCTCTCGGGCACTGAGGACCAGATCCCTAACCTCGCTCTCGGGCACTGAGGACCAGATCCCTAACCTCGCTCTTGGGCACTGAGGTCCAGAATCCTAACCTCGCTCTCGGGCACTGAGGACCAGAATCCCTAACCTCGCTCTCGGGCACTGAGAACCAGAATCCTAACCTCGCTCTCAGGCACTGAGGACCAGAATCCTAACCTCGCTCTCAGGCACTGAGGACCAGATCCCTAACCTCGCTCTCGGGCACTGAGGTCCAGAATCCTAACCTCGTTCTCGGGCACTGAGGACCAGATCCCTAACCTCGCTCTCGGGCACTGAGGCCCAGATCCCTAACCTCGCTCTCGGGCACTGAGGACCAGAATCCAACCTCGCTCTGGGGCCCTGAGTACCAGATCCCTAACCTCGCTCTCGGGCACTGAGGACCAGATCCCTTACCTCGCTCTCGGGCACTGAGGCCCAGATCCCTAACCTTGCTCTCGGGCACTGAGGACCAGATCCCTAACCTCGCTCTCGGGCACTGAGGACCAGAATCCCCAACCTCGCTCTCGGGCACTGAGGACCAGATCCCTAACCTCGCTCTCGGGCACTGAGGACCAGAATCCTGCCTCCCGCTCGGGCACTGAGGACCAGATCCCTAACCTCCCTCTCGGGCACTGAGGACCAGAATCCCTAACCTCGCTCTCGGGCACTGAGGACCAGAATCTTGCCTCGCTCTCGGGCACTGAGGACCAGAATCCTAACCTCGCTCTCGGGCACTGTGGACCAGAATCCTGCCTCGCTCTCGGGCACTGAGGACCAGATCCCTTACCTTGCTCTCGGGCACTGAGGACCAGAATCCTGCCTCGCTCTCGGGCACTGAGGACCAGAATCGCTAACCTCGCTCTCGGGCACTGAGGACCAGTATCCTGCCTCGCTCTCGAGCACTGAGGACCAGAATCGCTAATCTCGCTCTCGGGCACTGAGGACCAGATCCCTAACCTCGCTCTCGGGCACTGAGGACCAGAATCCTAACACCCTCTCGGGCACTGAGGACCAGATCCCTAACCTCGCTCTCGGGCACTGAGGACAAGATCCCGAACCTCGCTCTCGTGCACTGAGGACCAGATCACTTACCTCGCTCTCGGGCACTGAGGCCCAGATCCCTAACCTCGCTCTCGGGCACTGAAGACCAGAATCCTAACACCCTCTCGGGCACTGAGGACCAGATCCCTAACCTCGCTCTCGGGCACTGAGGACCAGATCCCTTACCTCGCTCTCGGGCACTGAGGCCCAGATCCCTAACCTTGCTCTCGGGCACTGAGGACCAGATCCCTAACCTCGCTCTCGGGCACTGAGGACCAGAATCCCCAACCTCGCTCTCGGGCACTGAGGACCAGATCCCTAACCTCGCTCTCGGTCACTGAGGACCAGAATCCTGCCTCCCGCTCGGGCACTGAGGACCAGATCCCTAACCTCCCTCTCGGGCACTGAGGACCAGAATCCCTAACCTCGCTCTCGGGCACTGAGGACCAGAATCTTGCCTCGCTCTCGGGCACTGAGGACCAGAATCCTAACCTCGCTCTCGGGCACTGAGGACCAGAATCCTGCCTCGCTCTCGGGCACTGAGGACCAGATCCCTTACCTCGCTCTCGGGCACTGAGGCCCAGATCCCTAACCTCGCTTTCGGGCACTGAGGTCCAGAATCCTAACACGCTCTCGGGCACTGAGGACCAGATCCCTAACCTCGCTCTTGGGCACTGAGGACCAGATCCCTAACCTCGCTCTCGGGCACTGAGGACCAGAATCCCTAACCTCGCTCTCGGGCACTGAGGACCAGATCCCTAACCTCGCTCTCGGGCACTGAGGACCAGATCCCTAACCTCGCTCTCGGTCACTGAGGCCCAGATCCCTAACCTCGCTTTCGGGCACTGAGGACCAGAATCCTACTCCCTCTCGGGCACTGAGGTCCAGAATCCCTAACCTCGCTCTCGGGCACTGAGGACCTGATCCCTAACCTCGCTCTCAGGCACTGAGGACCAGATCCCTAACCTCGCTCTCGGGCACTGAGTACCAGATCCCTAACCTCGCTCTCGGGCACTGAGGACCAGAATCCAACCTCGCTCTCGGGCACTGAGGACCAGAATCCAAACACCCTCTCAGGCATTGAGTACCAGATCCCTAAACTCGCTCTCGGGCACTGAGTACCAGATCACTAACCTCGCTCTCGGGCACTGAGGTCCGGAATCCTACTCCCTTACGGGCACTGAGGACCAGATCCCTAACCTCGCTCTCGGGCACTGAGGACCAGAATCCCTAACCTCGCTCTCGGGCACTGAGGACCAGAATCCAACCTCGCTGTCGGGCACTGAGGACCAGAATCCCTAACCTCGCTCTCGGGCACTGAGGACCAGAATCCAACCTTGCTGTCGGGCACTGAGGACCAGATCCCTAACCTCGCTCTCGGGCACTGAGGACCAGATCCCTAACCTCGCTCTCGGGCACTGAGGACCAGATCCCTAACCTCGCTCTTGTGCACTGAGGTCCAGAATCCTAACCTCGCTCTCGGGCACTGAGGACCAGATTCCCTAACCTCGCTCTCGGGCACTGAGTACCAGAATCCTAACCTCGCTCTCAGGCACTGAGGACCAGATCCCTAACCTCGCTCTCGGGCACTGAGGACCAGATCCCTAACCTCGCTCTCGGGCACTGAGGACCAGAATCCTAACACCCTCTCGGGCACTGAGGACCAGATCCCTAACCTCGCTGTCGGGCACTGAGGACAAGATCCCTAACCTCGCTCTCGTGCACTGAGGACCAGATCCCTTACCTCGCTCTCGGGCACTGAGGCCCAGATCCCTAACCTCGCTTTCGGGCACTGAGGTCCAGAATCCTAACACCCTCTCGGGCACTGAGGACCAGATCCCTAACCTCGCTCTTGGGCACTGAGGACCAGATCCCTAACCTCGCTCTCGGGCACTGAGGACCAGAATCCCTAACCTCGCTCTCGGGCACTGAGGACCAGATCCCTAACCTCGCTCTCGGGCACTGAGGACCAGATCCCTAACCTCGCTCTCGGGCACTGAGGCCCAAATCCCGAACCTCGCTTTCGGGCACTGAGGACCAGAATCCTACTCCCTCTCGGGCACTGAGGTCCAGAATCCCTAACCTCGCTCTCGGGCACTGAGGACCTGATCCCTAACCTCGCTCTCAGGCACTGAGGACCAGATCCCTAACCTCGCTCTCGGGCACTGAGTACCAGATCCCTAACCTCGCTCTCGGGCACTGAGGACCAGAATCCAACCTCGCTCTCGGGCACTGAGGACCAGAATCCAAACAACCTCTCAGGCATTGAGTACCAGATCCCTAACCTCGCTCTCGGGCACTGAGTACCAGATCCCTAACCTCGCTCTCGGGCACTGAGGTCCGGAATCCTACTCCCTGTCGGGCACTGAGGACCAGATCCCTAACCTTGCTCTCGGGCACTGAGGACCAGAATCCCTAACCTCGCTCTCGGGCACTGAGGACCAGAATCCAACCTCGCTGTCGGGCACTGAGGACCAGAATCCCTAACCTCGCTCTCGGGCACTGAGGACCAGAATCCAACCTTGCTGTCGGGCACTGAGGACCAGATCCCTAACCTCGATCTCGGGCACTGAGGACCAGATCCCTAACCTCGCTCTCGGGCACTGAGGACCAGAGCCCTAACCTCGCTCTTGGGCACTGAGGTCCAGAATCCTAACCTCGCTCTCGGGCACTGAGGACCAGAATCCCTAACCTCGCTCTCGGGCACTGAGAACCAGAATCCTAACCTCGCTCTCAGGCACTGAGGACCAGAATCCTAACCTCGCTCTCAGGCACTGAGGACCAGATCCCTAACCTCGCTCTCGGGCACTGAGGTCCAGAATCCTAACCTCGTTCTCGGGCACTGAGGACCAGATCCCTAACCTCGCTCTCGGGCACTGAGGCCCAGATCCCTAACCTCGCTCTCGGGCACTGAGGACCAGAATCCAACCTCGCTCTGGGGCCCTGAGTACCAGATCCCTAACCTCGCTCTCGGGCACTGAGGACCAGATCCCTTACCTCGCTCTCGGGCACTGAGGCCCAGATCCCTAACCTTGCTCTCGGGCACTGAGGACCAGATCCCTAACCTCGCTCTCGGGCACTGAGGACCAGAATCCCCAACCTCGCTCTCGGGCACTGAGGACCAGATCCCTAACCTCGCTCTCGGGCACTGAGGACCAGAATCCTGCCTCCCGCTCGGGCACTGAGGACCAGATCCCTAACCTCCCTCTCGGGCACTGAGGACCAGAATCCCTAACCTCGCTCTCGGGCACTGAGGACCAGAATCTTGCCTCGCTCTCGGGCACTGAGGACCAGAATCCTAACCTCGCTCTCGGGCACTGTGGACCAGAATCCTGCCTCGCTCTCGGGCACTGAGGACCAGATCCCTTACCTTGCTCTCGGGCACTGAGGACCAGAATCCTGCCTCGCTCTCGGGCACTGAGGACCAGAATCGCTAACCTCGCTCTCGGGCACTGAGGACCAGTATCCTGCCTCGCTCTCGAGCACTGAGGACCAGAATCGCTAATCTCGCTCTCGGGCACTGAGGACCAGATCCCTAACCTCGCTCTCGGGCACTGAGGACCAGAATCCTAACACCCTCTCGGGCACTGAGGACCAGATCCCTAACCTCGCTCTCGGGCACTGAGGACAAGATCCCGAACCTCGCTCTCGTGCACTGAGGACCAGATCACTTACCTCGCTCTCGGGCACTGAGGCCCAGATCCCTAACCTCGCTCTCGGGCACTGAAGACCAGAATCCTAACACCCTCTCGGGCACTGAGGACCAGATCCCTAACCTCGCTCTCGGGCACTGAGGTCCAGATCCCTAACCTCGCTCTTGGCCACTGAGGACCAGATCCCTAACCTCGCTCTCGGGCACTGAGGACCAGAATCCCTAACCTCGCTCTCGGGCACTGAGGACCAGATCCCTAACCTCGCTCTCGGGCACTGAGGTCCAGATCCCTAACCTCGCTCTCGGTCACTGAGGCCCAGATCCCTAACCTCGCTTTCGGGCACTGAGGACCAGAATCCTACTCCCTCTCGGGCACTGAGGTCCAGAATCCCTAACCTCGCTCTCGGGCACTGAGGACCTGATCCCTAACCTCGCTCTCAGGCACTGAGGACCAGATCCCTAACCTCGCTCTCGGGCACTGAGTACCAGATCCCTAACCTCGCTCTCGGGCACTGAGGACCAGAATCCAACCTCGCTCTCGGGCACTGAGGACCAGAATCCAAACACCCTCTCAGGCATTGAGTACCAGATCCCTAAACTCGCTCTCGGGCACTGAGTACCAGATCCCTAACCTCGCTCTCGGGCACTGAGGTCCGGAATCCTAATCCCTGTCGGGCACTGAGGACCAGATCCCTAACGTCGCTCTCGGGCACTGAGGACCAGAATCCAACCTTGCTGTCGGGCACTGAGGACCAGATCCCTAACCTCGCTCTCGGGCACTGAGGACCAGATCCCTAACCTCGCTCTCGGGCACTGAGGACCAGATCCCTAACCTCGCTCTTGTGCACTGAGGTCCAGAATCCTAACCTCGCTCTCGGGCACTGAGGACCAGATTCCCTAACCTCGCTCTCGGGCACTGAGTACCAGAATCCTAACCTCGCTCTCAGGCACTGAGGACCAGATCCCTAACCTCGCTCTCGGGCACTGAGGTCCAGAATCCTAACCTCGCTCTCGGGCACTGAGGACCAGATCCCTAACCTCGCTCTAGGGCACTGAGGCCCAGATCCCTAACCTCGCTCTCGGGCACTGAGGACCAGAATCCAACCTCGCTCTGGGGCCCTGAGGACCAGATCGCTAACCTCGCTCTCGTGCACTGAGGCCCAGATCCCTAACCTCGCTCTCGGGCACTGAGGACCAGAATCCAAGCTCGCTCTCGGACACTGAGGCCCAGATCCCTAACCTCACTCTCGAGCACTGAGGACCAGAATCCAACCTCGCTCTGGGGCCCTGAGGACGAGATCCCTAACCTCGCTCTCGGGCACTGAGGCCCAGATCCCTAACCTCGCTCTCGGGAACTGAGGACCAGAATCCAAGCTCGCTCTCGGGCACTGAGGCCCAGATCCCTAACCTCACTCTCGAGCACTGAGGACCAGAATCCAAACTCGCTCTGGGGCCCTGAGGACCAGATCCCTAACCTCGCTCTCGGGCACTGAGGCCCAGATCCCTAACCGCGCTCTCGGGCACTGAGGCCCAGATCCCTTACCTCACTCTCGAGCACTGAGGACCAGAATCCAACCTCGCTCTGGGGCCCTGAGGACCAGATCCCTAACCTCGCTCTCGGGAACTGAGGCCCAGATCCCTAACCTCGCTCTCGGGCACTGAGGACCAGAATCCAAGCTCGCTCTCGGGCACTGAGGTCCAGAATCCTACCTCCCTCTCAGGCACTGAGGCCCAGACCCCGAGCTCCCTCTCGGGCACTGAGGTACAGAATCCCTAACCTCCCTCTTGGGCACTGAGGCCCAGACCCCGAGCTCCCTCTCGGGCACTGAGGTCCAGACCCACAAGCACCCTCTCGGGCACTGAGGCCCAGAATCCTACCTCCCTCTCGGGCACTGAGGCCCAGAATCCTACCTCCCTCTCGGGCACTGAGGCCCAGAATCCTACCTCCCTCTCGGGCACTGAGGACCAGAACCCTACCTCCCTCTCGGGCACTGAGGACCAGACCCCGTGCTCCCTCTGGGTGAGCGGATGTTGACTTGGGAGTTCAAGCTGCCTCTCGCTGCCTCTCTCGAAATTCATCCCCTATCTCCGGGGCCAAGTCCCGGCCGGAGTCGTTCCTGTTTTGTTTTTTTTGTGGAGCAATAGCTTCAGAATGGAGCCTCTGAGAAAATTGCAAATTCTCGGCATTGCGTTTGGCCCCGCTCCCGTCAAGTTCTACAGTCTCACCGCGGAACAGAATCGGTTTTACAAACACGGCCGCGTCGAGCAACTTCTGCCTGTTTTCAAAAGTTTAGGCAGTGAAAACTTACTCCAAACTAACTTCGAGCGGAGCAACTGAAGGTTTCTGGACGCTCGGAAAAAAGCCTCGCCGGGGGAAAATAAATCAGGCGTCGGTTACACATCAGGCTTCGGGAACGAGCGGGGAGCCGGGGAGGGGGAGGGGGAGCGACGGGGGGAGGGGGAGAGACGGGGGGAGGGGGAGGGTGAGAGACGGGGGGAGGGGGAGGGTGAGAGACGGGGGGAGGGGGAGGGGGAGAGATGGGGGGAGGGGGGAGGGGAGAGACGGGGGAGGGGGAGGGGGAGAGACGGGGAGAGAGACGGGGGGGAGAGACGGGGGGAGGGGGAGGGGGAGAGACGGGGAGAGAGACGGGGGGGGAGAGACGGGGGGAGGGGGGAGGGGGAGAGACGGGGGGAGGGGGAGGGGGAGGCGAGAGACGGGGGGAGGGGAGGGGGAGGGGGGAGGGCGAGGAGACGGGGGGGAGGGGAGGGGGAGGGGGAGAGACGGGGGGAGGGGGTGGGGTAGTGGGGGGGAGGAGCAGGGGGAGGGGGAGGGGGGAGAGACGGGGGGAGGTGAGGGGGAGAGACGGGGGAGAGACGGGGGGAGGGGTAGGGGGAGGGGGAGAGACGGGGGAGGGGGAGAGACGGGGGGAAGGGGGAGGGGGAGGGGGAGAGACGGGGGGAGGGGGAGGGGGAGAGACAGGGGGAGGGGGAGGGGGAGGGGGAGAGACGGGGGGAGGGGGAGGGGGAGAGACAGGGGGAGGGGGAGGGGGAGGGGGAGAGACGGGGGGAGGGGGAGGGGGAGAGACAGGGGGAGGGGGAGGGGGAGGGGTAGAGACGGGGGGAGGGGGAGGGGGAGAGACAGGGGGAGGGGGAGGGGGAGAGACGGGGGGAGGGGGAGGGGGAGGGGGAGAGACGGGGGGAGGGGGAGGGGGAGGGGGAGAGACGGGGGGAGGGGGAGGGGGAGAGACAGGGGGAGGGGGAGGGGAGAGACAGGGGGAGGGGGAGGGGGAGAGACGGGGGGAGGGGGAAGGGGAGAGACGGGGGGAGGGGGAGGTTGAGAGACGGGGGGAGGGGGAGGGGGAGGTTGAGAGACGGGGGGAGGGGGAGGGGGAGAGACGGGGGGAGGGGGAGGTTGAGAGACGGGGGGAGGGGGAGGGGGAGGTTGAGAGACGGGGGGAGGGGGAGGGGGAGGTTGAGAGACGGGGGGAGGGGGAGGGGGAGGTTGAGAGACGGGGGGAGGGGGAGGGGGAGAGACGGGGGGAGGGGGAGGGGGAGGTTGAGAGACGGGGAGGGGGAGGTTGAGAGACGGGGGAGGGGGAGGTGGAGGTTGAGAGACGGGGGGAGGGGGAGGTGTAGGTTGAGAGACGGGG